>NW_024395378.1:0-8435 GCF_016617805.1 Bactrocera tryoni | reverse complement strand
ATATGGATTGCTAAATGTGTATGTACAAGAAAATCGATGTTATATCTAAACATAAGATTGTGGATTGTTTCCAAATGCATTTCGTTATGGCTTTTTGTCAACTTCAGTAAGATGAAAAATGTCTATTCACTTAAATATGTTAAGTCAATGATGAGAAGCAAGTCGATATGGATTGCTAAATCTGTATATGCAAAAAAACCGATTTTATACCGAAATATATTGTAAAAGTTTTCCAAATGCATTTCGTTATGACTTTATGTCAACTGTAGTAACATGAAAAATGTCTATTCACTTAAATATGTTAAGTCAATGATTTGAAGAAAGTCGATATGGATTGCTAAATGTGTATATACAAGAAAATCGATGTTATACCTGAGTATAAGATTGTGGAATTTTTCCAAATGCATTTCGTTATGGCTTTATGTCAACTTCAGTAATATGAAGAAAGTTTATTAATTTAAATAAGTTAAGTCACTGATGTGAAGCAACTCGATATGGATTGCTAAATGTGTAAATATAGGAAAACCGATGTTATGCCTGAGTATAAGATTGTGGAATTTTTCCAAATGCATTTTGTTATGGCTTTATGACGACTTCAGTAAGATGAAGAAAGTTTATTCACTTAAATATGTTAAGTCAGTGAATTGAATTAACTCGATATGAATTGCTAAATCTGTATATATAGGAAAATCGGTGTTACATCTAAATATAAAATTGTAGAATTTTTCCAAGTGCACTGACGTTATGGCTTTATGTCAACTTCAGTAAAATGAAATAAGTTTATTCACTTAAATATGTTAAGTCAATGATTTGAAGCAAGTTCATATGGATGGCTAAATCTGTATATACAAGAAAACCGATTTTATACCTAAATATATTGTAAAAGTTTTCCAAATGCATTTCGTTATGGCTTTATGTCAACTTCAGTAATATGAAGAAAGTTTATTAATTTAAATAAGTTAAGTCACTGATGTGAAGCAACTCGATATGAATTGCTAAATGTGTACATATAGGAAAATCGGTGTTACACCTAAATATAAAATTGTGGATTTTTTCCAAGTGCTCTGCCGTTATGGCTTTATGTCAACTTCAGTAAAATGAAAAAAAGTTTATTCGCTTAAATATGATTTGAAGCAAGTCGATATGCATTGCTAAATGTGTGTATACAAAAAAATCGATGTTATACCTAAACACAAGATTGTGGAATTTTTCCAAATGCATTTCGTTATGGCTTTATGACGACTTCAGTAAGTGAAGAAAGTTTATTCACTTAAATATGTTAAGTCAGTGAATTGAATTAACTCGATATGGATTGCTAAATCTGTATAAACAAGAAAACAGATTTTATACCTAAATATATTGTAAAAGTTTTCCAAATGCATTTCCTTATTGCTTTATGTCAACTTCAGTAAGATGAAAAATGTCTATTTACTTAAATATGTTAAGTCAATGATTTGAAGAAAGTCGATATGGATTGCTAAATGTGTGTATACAAGAAAATCGTTGTTATACCTAAACATAAGATTGTGGAATTTATCCAAATGCATTTCGTTATGGCTTTATGACGACTTCAGTAAGTGAAGAAAGTTTATTCACTTAAATATGTTAAGTCAGTGAATTGAATTAACTCGATAGGGATTGCTAAATCTGTATATATAAGAAAACCGATTTTATAACTAAATATATTGTAAAAGTTTTCCAAATGCATTTCCTTATTGCTTTATGTCAACTTCAGTAAGATGAAAAATGTCTATTCACTTAAATGTGTTAAGTCAACGATTTGTAGCAAGTCGATATGGATTGCTAAATGTGTATGTACAAGAAAATCGATGTTATACCTAAACATAAGATTGTGGATTGTTTCCAAATGCATTTCGTTATGGCTTTTTGTCAACTTCAGTAAGATGAAAAATGTCTATTCACTTAAATATGTTAAGTCAATGATGAGAAGCAAGTCGATATGGATTGCTAAATCTGTATATACAAAAAAACCGATTTTATACCTAAATATATTGTAAAAGTTTTCCAAATGCATTTCGTTATGACTTTATGTCAACTGTAGTAAGATGAAAAATGTCTATTCACTTAAATATGTTAAGTCAATGATTTGAAGAAAGTCGATATGGATTGCTAAATGTGTATATACAAGAAAATCGATGTTATACCTGAGTATAAGATTGTGGAATTTTTCCAAATGCATTTCGTTATGGCTTTATGTCAACTTCAGTAATATGAAGAAAGTTTATTAATTTAAATAAGTTAAGTCACTGATGTGAAGCAACTCGATATGGATTGCTAAATGTGTAAATATAGGAAAACCGATGTTATGCCTGAGTATAAGATTGTGGAATTTTTCCAAATGCATTTTGTTATGGCTTTATGACGACTTCAGTAAGATGAAGAAAGTTTATTCACTTAAATATGTTAAGTCAGTGAATTGAATTAACTCGATATGAATTGCTAAATCTGTATATATAGGAAAATCGGTGTTACATCTAAATATAAAATTGTAGAATTTTTCCAAGTGCACTGACGTTATGGCTTTATGTCAACTTCAGTAAAATGAAATAAGTTTATTCACTTAAATATGTTAAGTCAATGATTTGAAGCAAGTTCATATGGATTGCTAAATCTGTATATACAAGAAAACCGATTTTATACCTAAATATATTGTAAAAGTTTTCCAAATGCATTTCGTTATGGCTTTATGTCAACTTCAGTAATATGAAGAAAGTTTATTAATGTAAATAAGTTAAGTCACTGATGTGAAGCAACTCGATATGAATTGCTAAATGTGTACATATAGGAAAATCGGTGTTACACCTAAATATAAAATTGTGGATTTTTTCCAAGTGCTCTGCCGTTATGGCTTTATGTCAACTTCAGTAAAATGAAAAAAAGTTTATTCGCTTAAATATGATTTGAAGCAAGTCGATATGCATTGCTAAATGTGTGTATACAAAAAAATCGATGTTATACCTAAACACAAGATTGTGGAATTTTTCCAAATGCATTTCGTTATGGCTTTATGACGACTTCAGTAAGTGAAGAAAGTTTATTCACTTAAATATGTTAAGTCAGTGAATTGAATTAACTCGATATGGATTGCTAAATCTGTATATACAAGAAAACAGATTTTATACCTAAATATATTGTAAAAGTTTTCCAAATGCATTTCCTTATTGCTTTATGTCAACTTCAGTAAGATGAAAAATGTCTATTTACTTAAATATGTTAAGTCAACGATTTGTAGCAAGTCGATATGGATTGCTAAATGTGTATGTACAAGAAAATCGATGTTATACCTAAACATAAGATTGTGGATTGTTTCCAAATGCATTTCGTTATGGCTTTATGTCAACTTCAGTAATATGAAGAAAGTTTATTAATTTAAATAAGTTAAGTCACTGATGTGAAGCAACTCTATATGAATTGCTAAATGTGTATATATAAGAAAATCGATGTTATGCCTGAGTATAAAATTGTGGAATTTTTCCAAATGCATTTCGTTATGACTTCATGTCAACTGTAGTAAGATGAAAAATGTCTATTTACTTAAATATGTTAAGTCAATGATTTGAAGAAAGTCGATATGGATTGCTAAATGTGTATATACAAGAAAATCGATGTTATACCTAAACATAAGATTGTGGATTGTTTTCAAATGCATTTCGTTATGGCTTTATGTCAACTTCAGTAAGATGAAGAAAGTTTATTCACTTAAATATGTTAAGTCAGTGAATTGAATTAACTCGATATGGATTGCTAAATCTGTATATATAGGAAAATCGGTGTTACACCTAAATATAAAATTGTAGAATTTTTCCAAGTGCACTGACGTTATGGCTTTATGTCAAATTCAGTAAAATGAAATAAGTTTATTCACTTAAATATGTTAAGTCAATGATTTGAATTAACTCGATATGGATTGCTAAGTGTTTATATATAAGAAAATCCATGTTATACCTAAACATAAGATTGTGGAATTTTTCCAAATGCATTCCGTTATGGCTTTATGTCGACTTCAGTAAGATGAAGAAAGTTTATTTACTTAAATATGTTAAGTCAATGATTTGATGCAAGTCGATATGGATTGCTAAATGTGTATATACAAGAAAATCGATATTATACCTAAATATATTGTAGAAGTTTTCCAAACGCATTTCGTTGTGGCTTTATGTCAACCTCAGTAAGATGAAGATAGTTTATTTGCACAAAAATGTTAAGTCAATGATTTGAAGCAACTCGATATGGATTGCTAAATGTGTATATATAGGAAAACCGATGTTATGCCTGAGTATAAGATTGTGGAATTTTTCCAAATGCATTTCGTTATGGCTTTATGACGACTTCAGTAAGATGAAGAAAGTTTATTCACTTAAATATGTTAAGTCAGTGAATTGAATTAACTCGATATGGATTGCTAAATCTGTATATATAGGAAAATCGGTGTTACACCTAAATATAAAATTGTAGAATTTTTCCAAGTGCACTGACGTTATGGCTTTATGTCAACTTCAGTAAAATGAAATAAGTTTATTCACTTAAATATGTTAAGTCAATGATTTGAAGCAAGTCCATATGGATTGCTAAATGTGTATGTACAAGAAAATCGATGTTATACCTAAACATAAGATTGTGGACTGTTTCCAAATGCATTTCGTTATGGCTTTATGTAAACTTCAGTAATATGAAGAAAGTTTATTCACTTAAATATGTTAAGTCAATGATTTGAAACAACTCGATATGTATTGTTAAATGTGTATATACAAGAAAATCGATATTATACCTAAATATATTGTAGAAGTTTTCCAAACGCATTTCGTTATGGCTTTGTGTCAACCTCAGTAAGATGAAGATAGTTTATTTGTTCAAATATGTTAAGTCAATGATTTGAAACAACTCGATATGTATTGTTAAATGTGTATATACAAGAAAATCGATATTACACCTAAATATATTGTAGAAGTTTTCCAAATGCATTTCGTTATGGCTTTATGTCAACTTCAGTAAGATGAAAAATGTCTATTCATTTAAATATGTTAAGTCAATGATTTGAAGCAATTTGATATGGATTGCTCAATCTGTATATACAAGAAAATCGATTTTATACCTATATATATTGTGGAAATTTTCCAAATCCTCTGTCGTTGTGGCTTTATGTAAACTTCAGTAAGTGAAAAAAGTTTATTCACTTACGTTTGTTAAGTCAATGGTTCGAAGCAACTCGATATGGAATGCTCAATCTGTATATACAAGAAAATCGATTTTAGACCTCAATATCTTGTAGAAATTTTCCAAATCCACTGCCGTTATGGCTTTTTGTCAACTTCAGTAAGATGAAGAAAGTTTATTTACCTAAATATATTGTGAGAACTAAATATCTATACAGAATTTAGCCCACATAACCCATAAAGGCACACCCTATTGTTCACAACTCAACGGGAAAACCACGCCACTTCTAGAAACACAAGAAGATTGAGAAACCAGACATGCAGATGAAATGACAACAACAATGCATACGAAGCGGTAAAACCACGCCACGCAAGCAATACAGCGGGATACCACGAAGACGGAGAAATCAGACAAGCAGATAAAACAACAACAAGCATGCATACGCAGCGGTAAAACCACGCCACTGCCAGCAACATACGCCGTCCCAGCAACACACGCCATCCTAACGCAATATGTTGCGAATGTTTTAACACGCAGCACAGGCTTGCTGGGGAGTTAGGTGACCGATGATCAGGGAGTCAGCACGGGACGTTTGGCATCAGACTACGCAGTGAGTTTATCCTCTGGCTAGTCTTGGTACCCTGACTTGTGAACGCTGTCTGTTAAGGGCGAGATTGGTAGTGAGTTTATCCTCTGACCAACTCAACCTTTAACATCGCGGTCGCTAACGCAGTCTTCCGTGATCCGGATCTCTACGCGGCAAAAGGGGTTAAAAGGACCTCTCCAGCGTAGCAGAGGAGCGTAAACGTGTATACCAGTATAGCGTTAATGAAGCCTACACGAGCGTCGGCAGAAGTAGCCGAACGTAGTCGTCGTAGCACGCGAGTGTCAACGTGTATACCAAGACGGCGTATTGAAGCCTACACGAGCGCCGGAAGAAGTAGCCGAGCGTAGTCGTCGTAGCACGGGAGCGTCAACGTATATGCCCGGACATCGTCATCGAAGTTTACAGGAGCGCTGGCAGAAATAGCCGGGCGCAGTCGTCGTAACAGAGGAGTGTCAACGTGTACGCCAGGACACCCTTATTGAAGGCTACACCTGCGCCGGCAGAAGTAGCCGAGTGTGATCGTCGTGGTACAGAGCAGCAAGTCGTCTAGCACCTAGGAGCGCAACAGAGCGGGAAATGGTATTGCCCTAACGGGCCACACAGAACCGTAACCCTTACAGCGTCGTAATCGGGCGACGACAGTACAACGCAGGAGACAATTTTGTAACATAGATTAATATATATTATATATTAATATAAGTTGAATGAAATAAAGTACGATTCGCAGAAGAGCCCCAATATTTACAAATTTATTGTAACGAACCCAGGACACGGCGAGTATACCTCAGCAATTTATACTTGTAAGAAGCAGGGGCAGAAAAAAGCTTCGTTACAATATGAAGCTAATGATTTGAAGCAACTCGATATGGATTGCTAAATGTGCATACACAAGAAAATCGATGTTATATCTAAACAAAAGATTGTAGAAGTTTTCCAATTGCAATTCATTATGGCTTTATATAAACTTCAGTAGGATGAAGAAAGTTTATTCACTTAAATATGTTAAGTCAATGATTTGAATCAACTCGATATAGATTGCTAAATCTGTATATACAAGAAAATCGATTTTATACCTAAATATATTGTAGAAGTTTTCCAAACGCATTTCGTTATGGCTTTATATAAACCTCAGTAAGATGAAGAAAGTTTATTTGCTCAAATATGTTAAGTCAATGATTTGAAGCAACTTGATATGGATTGCTCAATCTGCATACACAAGAAAAGAGATTTTATACTTAAATATCTTGTAAAAGTTTTCCAAATGCATTTCGTTATGGCTTTATGTCAACTTCAGTAATATGAAGAAAGTTTATTAATTTAAATAAGTTAAGTCACTGATGTGAAGCAACTCGATATGGATTGCTAAATGTGTATATATAGGAAAATCGATGTTATACCTGAGTATAAGATTGTGGAATTTTTCCAAATGCATTTCGTTATGGCTTTATGTCAACTTCAGTAAGATGAAAAATGTCTATTCACTTAAATATGTTAAGTCAATGATGAGAAGCAAGTCGATATGGATTGCTAAATTTGTATATACAAGAAAATCGATGTTATCCCTAAACATAAGATTGTGGATTGTTTCCAAATGCATTTCGTTATGGCTTTATGTCAAATTCCGTAAAATGAAATAAGTTTATTCACTTAAATATGTTAAGTCAATGATTTGAAGCAAGTCCATATGGATTGCTAAATGTGTATGTACAAGAAAATCGATGTTATACCTAAACATAAGATTGTGGATTGTTCCCAAATGCATTTCGTTATGGCTTTATGACTACTTCAGTAAGATGAAGAAAGTTTATTCACTTAAATATGTTAAGTCAGTGAATTGAATTAACTCGATATGGATTGCTAAATCTAATCTAAATATAAAATTGTAGAATTTTTCCAAGTGCACTGACGATATGGCTTTATGTCAAATTCAGTAAAATGAAATAAGTTTATTCACTTAAATATGTTAAGTCAATGATTTGAAGCAACTCGATATGGATTGCTAAATGTTTATATATAAGAAAATCCATGTTATACCTAAACATAAGATTGTGGAATTTTTCCAAATGCATTCCGTTATGGCTTTATGTCGACTTCAGTAAGATGAGGAAAGTTTATTTACTTAAATATGTTAAGTCAATGATTTGAAGCAAGTCGATATGGATTGCTAAATGTGTACATACAATAAAATCGATGTTATACTTAAACATAAGATTGTGGATTGTTTCCAAATGCATTTCGTTATGGCTTTATGTAAACTTCAGTAATATGAAGAAAGTTTGTTTACTTAAATATGTTAAGTCAGTGATTTGAAGCAACTCGATATGGATTGCTAAATGTGTATATATAAGAAAATCGATGTTATGCCTGAGTATAAGATTGTGGAATTTTTCCAAATGCATTTCGTCATGGCTTTATGACAACTGTAGTAAGATGAAAAATGTCTATACACTTAAATATGTTAAGTCAATGATGAGAAGCAAGTCGATATGGATTGCTAAATGTGTATGTACAAGAAAATCGATGTTATACCTAAACATAAGATTGTGGATTGTTTCCAAATGCATTTCGTTATGGCTTTATGACTACTTCAGTAAGGTGAAGAAAGTTTATTCACTTAAATATGTTAAGTCAGTGAATTGAATTAACTCGATAT
>NW_024395377.1:0-5872 GCF_016617805.1 Bactrocera tryoni | reverse complement strand
AAAGTTCATATTTTTACGCGACCTGATATCGATTGCATAATGTGTATGTACCAAAAAATCAATTCTACACCTTAATCTAAGTTTGCAAAAATGTTCCAAGTATATTGTCGCTATGGCTATAGGACAACTCTGTGACAACTCCAAAAACATCAAAACAGCTAGTTAGCAAAAATATGTAAAGTTCATATTTTTACGCGACCTGATATCGATTGCATAATGTGTATGTATAAAAAAATCGGTTCTACACCTTAACTTAAGATTGTGAAATTGCTCCAAAGTCACTGTCGTTATGGCTATACGACAACTCTATGACAACTCCAATAACATCAAAACGGCTAGTTAGCATAAATATGTAAAGTTCATATTTTTACGCAACTTGGTATCGATTGCTTAATGTGTTTGTACCAAAAAATCGATTCTACACCTTAATATAACATTGTTAAATTGTTCCCAATACACTGTCGCTATGGCTATATGACAACTCTATGAAAGCTCCAATAACATCAAAAGGGCTATATAGCATAAATATGTAAAGTTCATATTTTTACGCAACCTGATATCGATTGCATAATGTGTATGTACCACAAAATCAATTCCACACCTTAATTTCGCATTGTTAAATTGTTCCAAATACACTGTCGCTATCGCTGATATCGATTGCATAATGTGTATGTACCAAAAAATCAATTCTACTCCTTAATTTAGCATTGCTAAGTTGTCCCAAATACACTGTCGCTATTGCTATAGGACAACTCTATGAGAACTCCAATAACATCAACACGGGTAATTAGCAAAAATATGTAAAGTTCATATTTTACGCGACCTGATATCGATTGCATAATGTGTATGTACCAAAAAATCAATTCTACACCTTAATCTAAGTTTGCAAAAATGTTCCAAGTATATTGTCGCTATGGCTATAGGACAGCTCTGTGACAACTCCAAAAACATCAAAACGGCTAGTTAGCATAAATATGTAAAGTTCATATTTTTACGCAACTTGATATCGATTACTGAGTGTGTATGTATAAAAATCGATTCTACACTTTAACTTAAGATTGTGAAATTGCTCCAAAGACACTGTCGATATGGCTATTCGACAACTCTATGACAACTCCAATAACATCAAAACAGCGAGTTAGCATAAATATGTAAAGTTCATATTTTTACGCAACTTGACATCGATTGCTTAATGTGTATGTATAAAAAAATCGGTTCTACACCTTAACTTAAGATTGTGAAATTGCTCCAAAGTCACTGTCGTTATGGCTATACGACAACCCTATGACCACTCCAATAACATCAAAACGGCTAAATAGCATAAATATGTAAAGTTCATATTTTTACGCAACCTGATATCGATTGCATAATGTGTATGTACCACAAAATCAATTCCACACCTTAATTTCGCATTGTTAAATTGTTATAAATACACTGTCGCTATTGCTTTAGGACAACTCTATGACAACTCCAATCAAATCAAAACGGCTAGTTAGCATAAATATGTAAAGTTCATATTTTTACGCAACTAAATAACGATTGCTTAATGTGCATGTATCAAAAAATCGATTCTACACCGTATTTTAAGATTTTGAAATTGCTCCAAAGGCACTGTCGTTATGGCTATACGACAACTCTATGACAACTTCCATAATTTCAAAAAGGCTAATTAGCATAAATATGTAAAGTTCATATTCTTACGCAACCTGATATCGATTGCATAATGTGTATGTACCAAAAAATCAATTCTACACCTTAATTTAGCATTGTTAAGTTGTCCCAAATACACTGTCGCTATTGCTATAGGACAACTCTATGAGAACTCCAATAACACCAACACGGGTAATTAGCAAAAATATGTAAAGTTCATATTTTTACGCGACCTGATATCGATTGCATAATGTGTATGTACCAAAAAATAAATTCTACACCTTAATCTAAGATTGCAAAATTGTTCCAAATACCTTGTCGCTATGGCTATAGGACAACTCTATGAAAGCTCCAATGACATCAAAACGGCTAGTTAGCATAAATATGTAAAGTTCATATTCTTACGCAACTTGATATCGATTGCTTAGTGTGTATGTATTAAAAAATCGATTCTTCACCTTAACTTATGATTGTGAAATTGCTCCAAAGACACTATCGTTATGGCTATAGGACAACTCTATGAAAGCTCCAATACCATCAAAACGGCTAAATAGCATAAATATGTAAAGTTCATATTTTTACGCAACCTGGTATCGATTGCATAATGTGTATGTATAAAAAAATCAATTCTACACCTTAATTTAGGATTGTTAAATTGCTCCAAATATACTGTCGTTATGGCTATAGAACAACTCTATGAAAACTCCAATAACATCAAAACGGCCAGTTAGCATAAATATGTTAAGTTCATATTTTTACGCAACTTGATATCAATTGCTTAATGTGTATGTACTAAAAAATCGATTCTACACCTTAATATAAGCTTGTGAAGTTGTTCCATATACACTGTCGCTAGTGCTATAAGTCAACTCTATGACAACTCCAATAACATCAAAACGGCTAGTTAGCATAAATATGTAAAGTTCATATTTTTACGCAACCTGATATCGATTGCATAATGTGTATGTACCAAAAAATCAATTCTACATCTTAATTTAGGATTGTTAAGTTGTTCCAAATACACTGTCGCTATTGCTATACGAAAACTCTATGACAACTCCAATAACACCAAAACGGGTAATTAGCAAAAATATGTAAAGTTCATATTTTTTCGCATCTTGCTATCGATTGCTTAATGTGTATGTACCAAAAAATCAATTCTACACCTTAATTTAGGATTGCTAAGTTGTCCCAAATACACTGTCGCTATTGCTTTAGAACAACTCTATGACAACTCCAATAACATCAAAACGGCTAGTTAGCATAAATATGTAAAGTTCATATTTTTACGCAACTTGATAACGATTGCTTAATGTGTATGTATCACAAAATCGATTCTACACCGTATCTTAAGATTATGAAATTGCTCCAAAAGCTGTGTCGTTATGGCTATACGAAAACTCTGTGACAACTCCCATATCTTCAAAAAGGCTAGTTAGCATAAATATGTAAAGTTCATATTTTTACGCAACCTGATATCGATTGCATAATGTGTATGTACCAAAAAATCAATTCTACACCTTAATTTAGGATTGTTAAGTTGTTCCAAATATACTGTCGTTATGGCTATAGGACAACTCTATGACAACTCCAATAACATCAAAACGGCCAGTTAGCTAAAATATGTAAAGTTCATTATTTTACGCAACTTGATATCGATTGCTTAATGTGTATGTATAAAAATCGATTCTACACCTTAATATAAGATTGTGAAATTGCTCCAAATACACTGTCGTTATGGCTATAGGACAACTCTATGAAAGCTCCAATAACATCAAAACGGCTAAATAGCACAAATATGTAAAGTTCATATTTTTACGCAACCTGATATCGATTGCATAATGTGTACGTACCAAAAAATCAATTCTACACCTTAATTTAGGATTGTTAAATTGCTCCAAATATACTGTCGTTATGGCTATAGGACAACTCTATGACAACTCCAATAACATCAAAACGGCCAGTTAGCTAAAATATGTAAAGTTCATATTTTTACGCAACTTGATATCGATTGCTTAATTTGTATGTATAAAAATCGATTCTACACCTTAATATAAGATTGTGAAATTGCTCCAAGTACACTGTCGCTATTGCTATAGGGCAACTTTATGACAACTCCAATAACATCAAAACAGCTAGTTAGCAAGAATATGTAAAGTTCATATTTTTACGCTACCTGATATCGATAGCATTATGTGTATGTACCAAAAAGTCAATTCTACATCTTAATTTAGGATTGTTAAGTTGTTCCAAATACACTGTCGCTATTGCTATAGGACAACTCTATGACAACTATAATAACATTAAAACGCGTAATTAGCAAAAATATGTAAAGTTCATATTTTTACGCGACCTGATATCGATTGCATAATGTGTATGTACCAGAAAATCAATTCCACACCTTTATCTAAGATTGCAAAAATGTTCCAAGTATTTTGTCGCTATGGCTATAGGACAACTCTGTGACAACTCCAAAAACATCAAAACGGCTAGTTAGCATAAATATGTAAAGTTCATATTTTTACGCAACTTGATATCGATTACTGAGTGTGTATGTATAAAAATGGATTCTACACATTAATAAAAGATTGTGAAATTGCTCCAAAGACACTGTCGCTATGGCTATACGACAACTCTATGACAACTCCAATAACATCAAAACAGCGAGTTAGCATAAATATGTAAAGTTCATATTTTTACGCAACTTGACATCGATTGCTTAATGTGTATGTATAAAAAAATCGGTTCTACACCTTAACTTAAGATTGTGAAATTGCTCCAAAGCCACTGTCGTTATGGCTATACGACAACCCTATGACAACTCCAATAACATCAAAACGGCTAAATAGCATAAATATGTAAAGTTCATTTTTTTACGCAAC
The DNA here is from genome assembly GCF_016617805.1 of Bactrocera tryoni. NCBI lineage: Eukaryota > Metazoa > Arthropoda > Insecta > Diptera > Tephritidae > Bactrocera > Bactrocera tryoni. The sequence goes on along the minus strand of NW_024395377.1, from coordinate 1,340 downwards.
CTTATATCGATTGCATAATGTGTATGTACCACAAAATCAATTCCACACCTTAATATCGCATTGTTAATTTGTTCCAAATACACTGTCGCTATTGCTATAGGACAACTCTATGAGAACTCCAATAACATCAACACGGGTAATTAGCAAAAATATGTAAAGTTCATATTTTTACGCGACCTGATATCGATTGCATAATGTGTATGTACCAAAAAATCAATTCTACACCTTAATCTAAGATTGCAAAAATTTTCCAAGTATATTGTCGCTATGGCTATAGGACAACTCTATGACAACTCCAATAACATCAAAGCGGCGAGTTAGCATAAATATGTAAAGTTCATATTTTTAGGCAACTTGACATTGATTGCTTAATGTGTATGTATAAAAAAATCGGTTCTACACCTTAACTTAAGATTGTGAAATTGCTCCAAAGTCACTGTCGCTATGGCTATACGACAACTCTATGACAACTCCAATAACATCAAAACGGCTAATTTGCATAAATATGTAAAGTTCATAGTTTTACGCATCTTGATATCGATTGCATAATATGTATGTACCAAAAAATCAATTTGACATCTTATTTTAAGATTGTAAAATTGTTCCAAATACACTATCGCTATTGCTATTGGACAACTCTATGACAACTATAATAACATTAAAACGCGTAATTAGCAAAAATATGTAAAGTTCATATTTTTACGCATCTTGATATCGATTGCTTAATATGCATGTACTAAAAAATGGATTCTACACCTTAATGTAAGATTGTGAAATTGCTCCAAATACACTGTCGCTATGGCTATACGAGAGTTATGACAACTCCAATAACATCAAAACGGCTAAATAGCAAAAATATGTAAAGTTCATATTTTTACGCAACCTGATATCGATTGCATAATGTGTATGTACCAGAAAATCAATTCTACACCTTAATCTAAGATTGCAAAATTGTTCCAAGTATATTGTCGCTATGGCTATAGGACAACTCTGTGACAACTCCAAAAACATCAAAACGGCTAGTTAGCATAAATATGTAAAGTTCATAATTTTACGCAACTTGATATCGATTACTGAGTGTGTATGTATAAAAATCGATTCTACACATTAACTTAAGATTGTGAAATTGCTCCAAAGACACTGTCGCTATGGCTATACGACAACTCTATGACAACTCCAATAACATCAAAACAGCGAGTTAGCATAAATATGTAAAGTTCATATTTTTACGCAACTTGACATCGATTGCTTAATGTGTATGTATAAAAAATCGGTTCTACACCTTAACTTAAGATTGTGAAATTGCTCCAAAGTCACTGTCGTTATGGCTATACGACAGC
>NW_024395376.1:0-12798 GCF_016617805.1 Bactrocera tryoni | reverse complement strand
AGCATAAATATGTAAAGTTCATATTTTTACTCAACCTGGTATCGACTGCATAATGTGTATGTATAAAAAAATCAATTCTACATTTTAATTTAGGATTGTTAACTTGATATCGATTGCTTAATGTGTATGTATCAAAAATCGATTCTACACATTAATATAAGCTTGTGAAGTTGTTCCAAATACACTGTCGCTATTGCTATAGGAAAACTCTATGACAACTCCAATAACATCAAAACGGCTAGTTAGCATAAATATGTAAAGTTCATATTTTTACGCAACTTGATATCGATTGCTTAATGTGTATGTATCAAAAATCGATTCTACACCTTAATATAAGCTTGTGAAGTTGTTCCATATACACTGTCGCTATTGCTATGGGACAACTCTATGACAACTCCAATAACATCAAAACGGCTAGTTAGCATAAATATGTAAAGTTCATATTTTTACGCAACCTGATATCGATTGCATAATGTGCACGTACCAAAAAAGCAATTCTACACCTTAATTTAGGATTGGTAAATTGTTCCAAATACCTTGTCGCTATGGCTATAGGACAACTCTATGAAAGCTCCAATAACATCAAAACGGCTAGTTAGCATAAATATGTAAAGTTCATATTCTTACGCAACTTGATAACGATTGCTTAATGTGTATGTATCAAAAAATCGATTCTACACCGTATCTTAAGATTGTGAAATTGCTCCAAAGGCACTGTCGTTATGGCTATACGACAACTCTATGACAACTCCAATTACATCAAAACGGCTAAATAGCATAAGTATGTAAAGTTCATAATTTTACGCAACCTGATATCGATTGCATAATGTGTATGTACCAAAAAATCAATTCTACACCTTAATTTAGCATTGTTAAGTTGTCCCAAATACACTGTCGCTATTGCTATAGGACAACTCTATGAGAACTCCAATAACACGGGTAATTAGCAAAAATATGTAAAGTTCATATTTTTACGCGACCTGATATCGATTGCATAATGTGTATGTACCAAAAAATAAATTCTACACCTTAATCTAAGATTGCAAAATTGTTCCAAATACCTTGTCGCTATGGCTATAGGACAACTCTATGAAAGCTCCAATGACATCAAAACGGCTAGTTAGCATAAATATGTAAAGTTCATATTCTTACGCAACTTGATATCGATTGCTTAGTGTGTATGTATTAAAAAATCGATTCTACACCTTAACTCATGATTGTGAAATTGCTCCAAAGACACTATCGTTATGGCTATAGGACAACTCTATGAAAGCTCCAATAACATCAAAACGGCTAAATAGCATAAATATGTAAAGTTCATATTTTTACTCAACCTGGTATCGACTGCATAATGTGTATGTACCAAAAAATCAATTCTACACCTTAATTTAGGATTGTTAAATTGCTCCAAATATACTGTCGTTATGGCTATAGAACAACTCTATGAAAACTCCAATAACATCAAAACGGCCAGTTAGCATAAATATGTAAAGTTCATATTTTTACGCAACTTGATATCAATTGCTTAATGTGTATGTAATAAAAAATCGATTCTACACCTTAATATAAGCTTGTGAAGTTGTTCCATATACACTGTCGCTAGTGCTATAAGTCAATTCTATGACAACTCCAATAACATCAAAACAGCTAGTTAGCATAAATATGTAAAGTTCATATTTTTACGCAACCTGATATCGATTGCATAATGTGTATGTACCAAATAATCAATTCTACACCTTAATTTAGGATTGCTAAGTTGTTCCAAATACACTGTCGCTATTGCTATACGAAAACTCTATGACAACTCCAATAACACCAAAACGGCCAGTTAGCATAAATATGAAAAGTTCATATTTTTACGCATCTTGCTATCGATTGCTTAATGTGTATGTACCAAAAAATCAATTCTACACCTTAATTTAGGATTGCTAAGTTGTCCCAAATACACTGTCGCTATTGCTTTAGAACAACTCTATGACAACTCCAATAACATCAAAACGGCTAGTTAGCATAAATATGTAAAGTTCATATTTTTACAAAACTTGATAACGATTGCTTAATGTGTATGTATCACAAAATCGATTCTACACCGTATCTTAAGATTATGAAATTGCTCCAAAAGCTGTGTCGTTATGGCTATACGACAACTCTGTGACAACTCCCATATCTTCAAAAAGGCTAGTTAGCATAAATATGTAAAGTTCATATTTTTACGCAACCTGATATCGATTGCATAATGTGTATGTACCAAAAAATCAATTCTACACCTTAATTTAGGATTGTTAAGTTATTCCAAATACACTGTCGCTATTGCTATACGAAAACTCTATGACAACTCCAATAACATCAAAACGGGTAATTAGCAAAAATATATAGAGTTCATATTTTTACGCATCTTGCTATCGATTGCTTAATGTGTATGTACCAAAAAATCAATTCTACACCTTAATTTAGGATTGTTAAGTTGTCCCACATACACTGTCGCTATTGCTTTAGAACAACTCTATGAAAGCTCCAATGACATCAAAAAGGCTAGTTAGCATAAATATGTAAAGTTCATATTTTTACGCAACCTTATATCGATTGCATAATGTGTATGTACCAAAAAATCAATTCTACACCTTAATTTAGGATTGTTAAGTTGTTCCAAATATACTGTCGTTATGGCTATAGGACAACTCTATGACAACTCCAATAACATCAAAACGGCCAGTTAGCTAAAATATGTAAAGTTCATATTTTTACGCAACTTGATATCGATTGCTTAAAGTGTATGTATTAAAAAATCGATTCTACACCTTAACTTAAGAGTGTGAAATTGCTCTACAGACACTGTCGTTATGGCTATACGACAACTCTATGAAAGCTCCAATAACATCAAAACGGCTAAATAGCACAAATATGTCAAGTTCATATTTTTACGCAACCTGATATCGATTGCATAATGTGTACGTACCAAAAAATCAATTCTACACCTTAATTTAGGATTGTTAAATTGCTCCAAATATACTGTCGTTATGGCTATAGGACAACTCCAATAACATCAAAACGGCCAGTTAGCTAAAATATGTAAAGTTCATATTTTTACGCAACTTGATATCGATTGCTTAATGTGTATGTATAAAAATCGATTCTACACCTTAATATAAGATTGTGAAATTGCTCCAAGTTCACTGTCGCTATTGCTATAGGGCAACTTTATGACAACTCCAATAACATCAAAACAGCTAGTTGGCAAGAATATGTAAAGTTCATATTTTTACGCTACCTGATATCGATAGCATTATGTGTATGTACCAAAAAATCAATTCTACATCTTAATTTAGGATTGTTAAGTTGTTCCAAATACACTGTCGCTATTGCTATAGGACAACTCTATGACAACTCCAATATCTTCAAAAGGGGTAATTTGCATAAATATGTAAAGTTCATATTTTTATGCATCTTGATATCGATTGCATAATGTGTATGCATCAAAAAAAAATCAGTTCTACACCTTAATTTAGGATTGTTAAATTGTTCCAAATACATTGTCGCTATTGCTATAGGACAACTCTATGACAACTCCAATAACATCAAAACTGCTAATTTGCACAAATATGTAAAGTTCATATTTTTACGCATCTTGATATCGATTGCATAATGTGTATGTACCAAAAACTGAATTTTACATCTTAATATAAGATTGTAAAATTGTTCCAAATACACTGTCGCTATTGCTATAGGACAACTCTATGACAACTCCAATAACATCAAAGCGGCTAGTTAGCATAAATATGTACAGTTCATATTTTTACGCTACCTGATATCGATTGCATATTGTGTATGTATCAAAAAATCAATTCTACACCTTAATATAAGCTTGTGAAGTTGTTCCATATACACTGTCGCTATTGCTATAGGACAACTCTATGACAACTCCGGTAACATCAAAACGGCTAGTTAGCATAATTATGTAAAGTTCATATTTTTACGCAACCTGATATCGATTGCATAATGTGCATGTATCAAAAAATCGATTCTACACCGTATCTTAAGATTGTGAAATTGCTTCAAATGCACTGTCGTTATGGCTTTACGACAACTCTATGACAACTGCCATAACTTCAAAAAGGCTAATTAGCATAAATATGTAAAGTTCATATTTTTACGCAACCTGATATCGATTGCATAATGTGTATGTACCAAAAAATCAATTCTACACCTTAATTTAGCATTGTTAAGTTGTCCCAAATACACTGTCGCTATTGCTATAGGACAACTCTATGAGAACTCCAATAACACCAACACGGGTAATTAGCAAAAATATGTAAAGTTCATATTTTTACGCGACCTGATATCGATTGCATAATGTGTATGTACCAAAAAATAAATTCTACACCTTAATCTAAGATTGCAAAATTGTTCCAAATACCTTGTCGCTATGGCTATAGGACAACTCTATGAAAGCTCCAATGACATCAAAACGGCTAGTTAGCATAAATATGTAAAGTTCATATTTTTACGCAACTTGACATTGATTGCTTAATGTGTATGTATAAAAAAATCGGTTCTACACCTTAACTTAAGATTGTGAAATTGCTCCAAAGTCACTGTCGCTATGGCTATACGACAACTCTATGACAACTCCAATAACATCAAAACGGCTAATTTGCATAAATATGTAAAGTTCATAGTTTTACGCATCTTGATATCGATTGCATAATATGTATGTACCAAAAAATCAATTTGACATCTTATTTTAAGATTGCAAAATTGTTCCAAATACACTATCGCTATTGCTATAGGACAACTCTATGACAACTATAATAACATTAAAACGCGTAATTAGCAAAAATATGTAAAGTTCATATTTTTACGCATCTTGATATCGATTGCTTAATATGCATGTACTAAAAAATGGATTCTGCACCTTAATATAAGATTGTGAAATTGCTCCAAATACACTGTCGCTATGGCTATACGACAACTCTATGACAACTCCAATAACATCAAAACGGCTAAATAGCAAAAATATGTAAAGTTCACATTTTTACGCAACCTGATATCGATTGCATAATGTGTATGTACCAGAAAATCAATTCTACACCTTAATCTAAGATTGCAAAAATGTTCCAAGTATATTGTTGCTATGGCTATAGGACAACTCCATGACAACTCCAATAACATCAAAACGGCTAATTAACAGAAATATGTAAAGTTCATATTTTTACGCATCTTGATATCGATTGCTTAATATGTATGTACTAAAAAATCGATTCTACACCTTAACTTAAGGTTGTGAAATTGCTCCAAAGACACTGTCGTTATGGCTATACGACAACTCTATGAAAGCTCCAATAACATCAAAGCAGCTAGTTAGCATAAATATGTAAAGTTCATATTTTTACGCAACCTGATATCGATTGCATAATGTGTATGTACCACAAAATCAATTCCACACCTTAATTTCGCATTGTTAAATTGTTCCAAATACACTGTCGCTATTGCTTTAGGACAACTCTATGACAACTCCAATCACATCAAAACGGCTAGTTAGCATAAATATTTAAAGTTCATATTTTTACGCAACTTGATAACGATTGCTTAATGTGCATGTATCAAAAAATCGATTCTACACCGTATCTTAAGATTGTGAAATTGCTTCAAATGCACTGTCGTTATGGCTTTACGACAACTCTATGACAACTGCCATAACTTCAAAAAGGCTAATTAGCATAAATATGTAAAGTTCATATTTTTACGCAACCTGATATCGATTGCATAATGTGTATGTACCAAAAAATCAATTCTACACCTTAATTTAGCATTGTTAAGTTGTCCCAAATACACTGTCGCTATTGCTATAGGACAACTCTATGAGAACTCCAATAACATCAACACGGGTAATTAGCAAAAATATGTAAAGTTCATATTTTTACGCGACCTGATATCGATTGCATAATGTGTATGTACCAAAAAATCAATTCTACACCTTAATCTAAGATTGCAAAATTGTTCCAAATACACTGTCGCTATGGCTATACGACAACTCTATGAAAGCTCCAATAACATCAAAACGGCTAAATAGCATAAATATGTAAAGTTCATATTTTTACGCAACTTGATATCGATTGCTTAATGTGTATGTATAAAAATCGATTCTACACCTTAATATAAGCTTGTGAAGTTGTTCCATATACACTGTCGCTATTGCTATACGACAACTCTATGACAACTCCAATAACATCAAAACGGCTAGTTAGCATAAATATGTAAAGTTCATATTTTTACGCAACTTGATATCGCTTGCTTAATGTGTATGTATAAAAAAATCAATTCTACACCTTAATTAAGGATTGTTAAATTGTTCCAAATACATTGTCGCTATTGCTATAGGACAACTCTATGACAACTCCAATAACATCAAAACGGCTAATTTGCATAAATATGTAAAGTTCATATTTTTACGCATCTTGATACCGATTGCGTAATATGCATGTACCAAAAAATCAATTTTACATCTTAATGTAAGATTGTGAAATTGCTCAAAAGACACTGTCGTTATGGCTATACGACAACTCTATGACAACTCCAATAACATCAAAACGGCTAGTTAGCATAAATATGTACAGTTGATATTTTTACGCAACCTGATATCGATTGCATAATGTGTATGTACCAAAAAATCAATTCTACACCTTAATATAAGCTTGTGAAGTTGTTCCATATACGCTGTCGCTATTGCTATAGGACAACTCTATGACAACTCCAATAACATCAAAACGGCTAGTTAGCATAAATATATAAAGTTCATATTTTTACGCAACTTGATATCGATTGCTTAATGTGTATGTATCAAAAATCGATTCTACACCTTAATATAAGCTTGTGAGGTTGTTCCATATACACTGTCGCTATTGCTAAAGGACAACTCTATGACAACTTCAATAACATCAAAACGGCCAGTTAGCATAAATATGTAAAGTTCATATTTTTACGCAACTTGATATCGATTGCTTAGTGTGTATGTATCAAAAAATCGATCCTACACCGTATCTTAAGATTGTGAAATTGCTCCAAATATACTGTCGCTAGTGCTATAAGACAACTCTATGAAAGCTCCAATGACATCTAAACGGCTAATTACAAAAATATTTCAAGTTCATATTTTTACGCAACCTTATATCGATTGCATAATGTGTATGTACCAAAAAATCAATTCTACACCTTAATTTAGGATTGCTTAGTTGTCCCAAATACACTGTCGCTATTGCTTTAGAACAACTCTATGACAACTCCAATAACATCAAAACGGTTAGTTAGCATAAATATGTAAAGTTCATATTTTTACGCAACTTGATAACGATTGCTTAATGTGTATGTATCACAAAATCGATTCTACACCGTATCTTAAGATTATGAAATTGCTCCAAAAGCTGTGTCGTTATGGCTATACGACAACTCTGTGACAACTCCCATATCTTCAAAAAGGCTAGTTAGCATAAATATGTAAAGTTCATATTTTTACGCAACCTGATATCGATTGCATAATGTGTATGTACCAAAAAATCAATTCTACACCTTAATTTAGGATTGTTAAATTGTTCCAAATACACTGTCGCTATTGCTATAGGACAACTCTATGACAACTCCAATAACATCAAAACAGGTAATTAGCAAAAATATGTAAAGTTCATTTTTTTACGCATCTTGATATCGATTGCTTAATGTGTATGTATCAAAAAATCGATTCTACACCTTAATTTAAGATTGCAAAGTTGTTCCAAATACACTGTCGCTATTGCTTTAGAACAACTCTATGACAACTCCAATAACATCAAAACGGCTAGTTAGCATAAATATGTAAAGTTCATATTTTTACGCAACCTTATATCGATTGCTTAATGTGTATGTACTAAAAAATCGGTTCTACACCTTAATATAAGATTGTGAAATTGCTCCAAATACATTGTCGGTATTGCTATAGGACAACTCTATGACAACTCCAATAACATCAAAACGCCCAGTTAGCATAAATATGTAAAGTTCATATTTTTACGCAACTTGATATCGATTGCTTAGTGTGTATGTATCAAAAAATCGATCCTACACCGTATCTTAAGATTGTGAAATTGCTCCAAATACACTGTCGTTATGGCTATAGGACAACTCTATGAAAGCTCCAATAACATCAAAACGGCTAAATAGCACAAATATGTAAAGTTCATATTTTTACGCAACCTGATATCGATTGCATAATGTGTACGTACCAAAAAATCAATTCTACACCTTAATTTAGGATTGTTAAATTGCTTCAAATATACTGTCGTTATGGCTATAGGACAACTCTATGACAACTCCAATAACATCAAAACGGCCAGTTAGCTAAAATATGTAAAGCTCATATTTTTACGCAACTTGATATCGATTGCTTAATGTGTATGTATAAAAATCGATTCTACACCTTAATATAAGATTGTGAAATTGCTCCAAGTACACTGTCGCTATTGCTGTAGGGCAACTTTATGACAACTCCAATAACATCAAAACAGCTAGTTAGCAAGAATATGTAAAGTTCATATTTTTACGCTACCTGATATCGATAGCATTATGTGTATGTATCAAAAAATCAATTCTACATCTTAATTTAGGATTGTTAAGTTGTTCCAAATACACTGTCGCTATTGCTATAGGACAACTCTATGACAACTATAATAACATTAAAACGCGTAATTAGCAAAAATATGTAAAGTTCATATTTTTACGCGACCTGATATCGATTGCATAATGTGTATGTACCAAAAAATCAATTCTACACCTTAATCTAAGTTTGCAAAAATGTTCCAAGTATATTGTCGCTATGGCTATAGGACAACTCTGTGACAACTCCAAAAACATCAAAACGGCTAGTTAGCATAAATATGTAAAGTTCATATTTTTACGCAACTTGATATCGATTACTGAGTGTGTATGTATAAAAATCGATTCTACACTTTAACTTAAGATTGTGAAATTGCTCCAAAGTCACTGTCGTTATGGCTATACGACAACCCTATGACCACTCCAATAACATCAAAACGGCTAAATAGCATAAATATGTAAAGTTCATATTTTTACGCAACCTGATATCGATTGCATATTGTGTATGTACCACAAAATCAATTCTACACCTTAATTTCGCATTTTTAAATTGTTCCAAATATACTGTCGCTATGGCTATAGGACAACTCTATGACAACTCCAAGAACATCAACACGGGTAATTAGCAAAAATATGTAAAGTTCATATTTTTACGCAACTTGATATTGATTGCTTAATGTGTATGTATAAAAATCGATTCTACACCTTAATATAAGATTGTGAAATTGCTCCTAGTACACTGTCGCTATTGCTATAGGGCAACTTTATGACAACTCCAATAACATCAAAACAGCTAGTTAGCAAAAATATGTAAAGTTCATATTTTTACGCGGCCTGATATCGATTGCATAATGTGCATGTACCAAAAAATAAATTCTACACCTTAATCTAAGATTGCAAAATTGTTCCAAATACCTTGTCGCTATGGCTATAGGACAACTCTATGAAAGCTCCAATGACATCAAAACGGCTAGTTAGCATAAATATGTAAAGTTCATATTTTTACGCAACTTGATATCGATTGCTTAGTGTGTATGTATTAAAAAATCGATCCTACACCTTAACTTAAGATTGTGAAATTGCTCCAAAGTTACTGTCGTTATTGCTATAGGACAACTCTATGACAACTCCAATAACATTAAAACGGGTAATTAGCAAAAATATGTAAAGTTCATATTTTTACCCAACCTGGTATCGATTGCGTAATGTGTATGTATAAAAAAATCAATTCTACACCTTAATTTAGGATTGTTAAATTGCTCCAAATATACTGTCGTTATGGCTATAGAACAACTCTATGAAAACTCCAATAACATCAAAACGGCCAGTTAGCATAAATATGTAAAGTTCATATTTTTACGCAACTTGATATCAATTGCTTAATGTGTATGTAATAAAAAATCGATTCTACACCTTAATATAAGCTTGTGAAGTTGTTCCATATACACTGTCGCTAGTGCTATAAGTCAACTCTATAACAACTCCAATAACATCAAAACGGCTAGTTAGCATAAATATGTAAAGTTCATATTTTTACGCAACCTGATATCGATTGCATAATGTGTATGTACCAAAAAATCAATTCTACATCTTAATTTAGGATTGTTAAGTTGTTCCAAATACACTGTCGCTATTGCTATACGAAAACTCTATGACAACTCCAATAACATCAAAACGGTTAATTAGCAAAAATATGTAGAGTTCATATTTTTACGCATCTTGCTATCGATTGCTTAATATGTATGTACCAAAAAATCAATTCTATACTTTAATTTAGGATTGTTAAGTTGTCCCACATACACTCTCGCTATTGCTTTAGAACAACTCTATGAAAGCTCCAATGACATCAAAAAGGCTAGTTAGCATAAATATGTAAAGTTCATATTTTTACGCAACCTTATATCGATTGCATAATGTGTATGTACCAAAAAATCAATTCTACAACTTAATTTAGGATTGTTAAGTTGTCTCAAATACACTGTCGCTATTGCTTTAGAACAACTCTATGACAACTCCAATAACATCAAAACGGCTAGTTAGCATAAATATGTAAAGTTCATATTTTTACGCAACTTGATAACGATTGCTTAATGTGTATGTATCACAAAATCGATTCTACACCGTAACTTAAGATTATGAAATTGCTCCAAAAGCTGTGTCGTTATGGCTATACGACAACTCTGTGACAACTCCCATATCTTCAAAAAGGCTACTTAGCATAAATATGTAAACTTCATATTTTTACGCAACCTGACATCGATTGCATAATGTGTATGTACTAAAAAATCAATTCTACACCTTAATTTAGGATTGTTAAGTTGTTCCAAATACACTGTCGCTATTGCTATACGAAAACTCTATGACAACTCCAATAACATCAAAACGGTTAATTAGTAAAAATATGTAGAGTTCATATTTTTACGCATCTTGCTATCGATTGCTTAATATGTATGTACCAAATAATCAATTCTATACTTTAATTTAGGATTGTTAAGTTGTCCCACATACACTCTCGCTATTGCTTTAGAACAACTCTATGAAAGCTCCAATGACATCAAAAAGGCTAGTTAGCATAAATATGTAAAGTTCATATTTTTACGCAACCTTATATCGATTGCATAATGTGTATGTACCAAAAAATCAATTCTACACCTTTATTTAGGATTGTTAAGTTGTTCCAAATACACCGTCGCTATTGCTATACGAAAACTTTATGACAACTCCAATAACATCAAAACGGGTAATTAGCAAAAATATGTAAAGTTCATATTTTTACGCATCTTGCTATCGATTGCTTAATGTGTATGTACCAAAAAGTCAATTCTCCACCTTAATTTAGGATTGCTAAGTTGTCCCACATACACTGTCGCTATTGCTTTAGAACAACTCTATGAAAGCTCCAACAACATCAATACGGCTAATTAATATAAATATGTGAAGTTCATATTTTTTCGCAACCTGATATCGATTGCATAATGTGTATGTATAAAAAAATCAATTCTACACCTTAATTTAGGATTGTTAAATTGCTCCAAATACACTGTCGCTATGGCTATACGACAACTCTATGACAACTCCAATAACATCAAAACGGCGAGTTAGCGTAAATATGTAAAATTCATATTTTTACGCAACTTGATATCGATTGCTTAATGTGTATGTATAAAAAATCGATTCTACACCTTAACTTAAGATTGTGAAATTGCTCCAAAGACACTCTCGTTATGGCTATACGACAACTCTATGACAGCTCCAATAACACTAAAACGGCTAATTAACAGAAATATGTAAAGTTCATATTTTTACGCAACTTGATATCGATTGCTCAATGTGTATGTACCAAAAATCGGTTCTACGCCTTAATATAAGATTGTGAAATTGCTCCAAATACACTGTCGCTATGCCTATACGACAACTCTGTGACAACTCCAATAACATTAAAACGGCTAATTAACAGAAATATGTAAAGTTCATATTTTTACGCATCTTGATATCGATTGGTTAATGTGTATGTACTAAAAAATCGATTCTACACCTTAATATAAGATTGTGAAATTGCTCCAAATACACTGTCGTTATGGCTATAGGACAACTCTATGACAACTCCAATAACATCAAAACAGCTAGTTAGCATAAATATGTAAAGTTCATATTTTTACGCAACTTGATAATGATTGCTTAATGTGTATGTACCAAAAAATCGATTCTACACCTTAATATAAGATTAAGAAATTGCTCCAAATACACTGTCGCTATGGCTATACGACAACCCTATGACAACTCCAATAACATCAAAACGGCGAGTTAGCATAAATATGTAAAGTTCATATTTTTACGCAACTTGATATCGATTGTTTCATGTGCATGTATCACAAAATCGATTCTACACCTTAATATAAGATTGTGAAATTGCTCCAAATACACTGTCGTTATGGCTATACGACAACCCTATGAAATCTCCAATAACATCAAAACGGCTAAATAGCATATATATGTAAAGTTCATATTTTACGCAACCTGATATCGATTGCATAATGTGTATGTACCAAAAAATTAATTCTACACCTTAATTTAGGATTGTTAAATTGTTCCAAATACACTGTCGCTATTGCTATAGGACAACTCTATGACAACTCCAATAACATCAACATGGGTAATTAGCAAAAATATGTAAAG
>NW_024395375.1:0-3169 GCF_016617805.1 Bactrocera tryoni | reverse complement strand
TTTGATGCTATGGGAGTTGTCACAGAGTTGTTCTATAGCAATAGCGACAGTGTATTTAAAACAACTTTTTAATCTCAAATTAAGTTGTAGAGTTGATTTTGTGATACATACACATTAAGCAATCGATATCGAGTTGCGTAAAAATATGAACTTTACATATTTGTGCTAACTAGCCGTTTTGATGTTATTTGAGTTGTCATAGTGTTATCCAATAGCAATAGCGACAATGTATTTGGAACAAATTAACAATCCTAAATTAAGGTGTAGAATTGATTTTTTAGTACAAATATATACATTAAGGAATCGACATGTAGTTGCGTAAAAATATGAACTTTACATATTTATGCTAGCTCGCCGTTTTGATGTTATTGGAGTTGTCATAGAGTTGTCGTATAGCCATAGCGACAGTGTATTTGGAGCAATTTCACAATCTTATATTAAGGTGTAGAATCGATTTTTTGATACATACACAATATGCAGTCGATATCAGGTAGCGCAAAAATATGAACTTCACATATTTTTGCTAATTAGCCGTTTTTTTGTTATGGGAGTTGTCATAGAGTTGCACTATAGCAATAGCGACAGTGCATTTGGAAGAATTTTACAATCTTAAATTAAGATGTAAAATTGATTTTTTGGTACACACATATTATGCAATCGATATCACGATTCCCAAAATATGAACTTTACATATTTATGCAAATTAGCCGTTTTGATTTTATTGGAGTTGTCATAGAGTTGTTCTATAGCAATAGCGGCAGTGTATTTGGAACAACTTTGCAATCTTAAATTAAGGTGTAAAATTGATTTTTTGGTACATACATATTATGCAATCGATATCAAGATGCGTAAAAATATGAACTTTACATATTTATGCTAATTACCCTTTTTGAAGTTATGGCAGTTGTCATAGAGTCGCCCTATAGCAATAGCGACAATGTAGCTTGAACAATTTTACAATCTTAAATTAAGATGTAAAAATGATTTTTCGAACATACATATTATGCAATCAATATCAAGATGCGTAAAAATATGAACTTTACATATTTATGCAAATTAGCCGTTTTGATGTTATTGGAGTTGTCATAGAGTTGTTCTATAGCAATAGCGACAGTGTATCTGGAACAACTTTGCAATCTTAAATTAAGGTGTAAAATTGATTTTTTTGGTACATACATATTATGCAATCGATATCAAGATGCGTAAAAATATGAACTTTACATATTTATGCAAATTTGCCGTTTTAAAGTTATTGGAGTTGTCATAGAGTTGTTCTATAGCAATAGCGACAGTGTATTTGGAACAACTTTTCAATCTCAAATTAAGGTGTAGAGTTGATTTTGTGATACATACACATTAAGCAATCGATATCGAATTGCGTAAAAATATGAACTTTACATATTTATGCTAACTAGCGGTTTTGATGTTATTTGAGTTGTCATAGTGTTATCCTATAGCAATAGCGACAATGTATTTGGAACAAATGAACAATCCTAAATTAAGGTATAGAATTGATTTTTTAGTACAAATATATACATTAAGGAATCGACATCAAGATGCGTAAAAATATGAACTTTACATATTTATGCTAACTCGCCGTTTTGATGTTATTGGAGTTGTCATAGAGTTGTCGTATAGCCATACCGACAGTGTATTTGGAGCAATTTCACAATCTTATATTAAGGTGTAGAATCGATTTTTTGATACATACACAATATGCAGTCGATATCAGGTAGCGCAAAAATATGAACTTCACATATTTTTGCTAATTAGCCGTTTTTTTGTTATGGGAGTTGTCATAGAGTTGTTCTATAGCAATAGCGACAGTGTATTTGGAAGAATTTTACAATTTTAAATTAAGATGTAAAATTGATTTTTTGGTACACACATATTATGCAATCGATATCAAGATGCGTAAATATATGAACTTTACATATTTATGCAAATTAGCAGTTTTGATGCTATTGGAGTTGTCATAGAGTTGTTCTATAGCAATAGTGGCAGTGTATTTGGTACAACTTTGCAATCTTAAATTAAGATGTAAAATTGTTTTTTTGGTACATACATATTATGCAATTGATATCAAGATGCGTAAAAATATGAACTTTACATATTTATGCTAATTACCCTTTTTGAAGTTATGGGAGTTGTCATAGAGTTACCCTATAGCAATAGCGACAGTGTATTTGGAAAATTTTTACAATCTTAAATTAAGGTGTAAAATTGATTTTTGGTACATACATATTATGCAATCGATATCAAGATGCGTAAAAATATGAACTTTACATATTTATTCTAATTACCCTTTTTGAAGTTTTGGGAGTTGTCATAGAGTTGCCCTATAGCAATAGCGACAGTGTATTTGGAAGAATTTTACAATTTTAAATTAAGATGTAAAATTGATTTTTTGGTACACACATATTATGCAATCGATATCAAGATGCGCAAAATATGAACTTTACATATTTTTGCAAATTATCCGTTTTGATGCTATTGGAATTGTCACAGAGTTGTTCTATAGCAATTGCGACAGTGTATTTGGAACAACTTTGAAATCTTAAATTAAGGTGTAAAATTGATTTTTTGGTACATACATATTATGCAATCGATATCACGATGCGCAAAAAATGAACTTTACATATTTATGCAAATTAGCCGTTTTGATTTTATTGGAGTTGTCATAGAGTTGTTCTATAGCAAAAGCGGCAGTGCATTTGGAACAACTTTGCAATCTTAAATTAAGGTGTAAAATTGATTTTTTGGTACATACATATTATGCAATCGATATCAAGATACGTAAAAATATGAATTTTACATATTTATGCTAATTACCCTTTTTGAAGTTATGGCAGTTGTCAAAGAGTCGCTCTATAGCAATAGCGACAATGTATTTGGAACAATTTTACAATCTTAAATTAAGATGTTAAATTGATTTTTCGTACATACATATTATGCAATCAATATCAAGATGCGTATAAATATGAACTTTACATATTTATGCAAATTAGCCGTTTTGATGTTATTGGAGTTGTCATAGAGTTGTTCTATAGCAATAGCGACAGTGTATTTGGAACAAATTTACAATCTTAAATTAAGATGCAAAATTGATTTTTTGGTACATACATATTATGCAATCGATATCAAGATGCGTAAAAACATGAACTTTACA
>NW_024395374.1:0-11978 GCF_016617805.1 Bactrocera tryoni | reverse complement strand
ATTTATGCTACCTCGCCGTTTTGATGTTATTGGAGTTGTCATAGAGTTGTCGTATAGCCATAACGACAGTGTATTTGGAGCAATTTCACAACCTTATATTAAGGTGTAGACTCGATTTTTTAGTACATACACATTAGGCAATCGATATCAAGATGCGTAAATATATGAACTTTACATATTTCTGTTAATTAGCCGTTTTTATGTTAGTGGAGTTGTCATAGAGTTGTCGTATAGCCATAGCGACAGTGTATTTGGAGCGTTTTTACAATCTTATTTTAAGGTGTAGAATCGGTTTTTGATACATACGCATTAAGCAATCGATATCAAGATGCGTAAATATATGAACTTTACATATTTCTGTTAATTAGCCGTTTTGAGGTTATTGGAGTTGTCGTATAGCCATAGCGACAGTGTATTTGGAGCGTTTTTACAATCTTATATTAAGGTGTAGAATCGGTTTTTGATACATACGCATTAAGCAATCGATATCAAGATGCGTAAATATATGAACTTTACATATTTCTGTTAATTAGCCGTTTTGATGTTAGTGGAGTTGTCATAGAGTTGTCGTATAGCCATAGCGACAGTGTCTTTGGATCAATTTCATTATCTTAAGTTGAGGTGTAGAATCGATTTTTTGATACATACACCTTAAGCAATCGTTATCAAGATGCGTAAATATATGAACTTTACATATTTATGCAAACTCGCCGTTTTGAGGTTATTGGAGTTGTCATAGAGTTGTCGTATAGCCATAGCGACAGTGTATTTGGAGCAATTTCACAATCTTATATTAAGGTGTAGAATCGATTTTTTAGTACATACACATTAAGCAATCGATATCAAGATGCGTTAATATATGAACTTTACATATTTATGCTAACTCGCCGTTTTGATGTTAGTGGAGTTGTCATAGAGTTGTCGTATAGCCATAGCGACAGTGTATTTGGAGCAATTTCACAATCTTATATTAAGGTGTAGAATCGATTTTTTAGTACATACACATTAAGCAATCGATATCAAGATGCGTAAATATATGAACTTTAATATTTCTGTTAATTAGCCGTTTTGATGTTAGTGGAGTTGTCATAGAGTTGTCGTATAGCCATAGCGACAGTGCATTTGGAGCAATTTCCAATCTTATATTAAGGTGTAGAATCGAATTTTTGATACATACACATTAAGCAGTCGATATCAAGTTGCGTTAAAATATGAACTTTACATATTTACGCTAACTCGCCGTTTTGATGTTATTGGAGTTGTCATAGAGTTGTCGTATAGCAATAGCGACAGTGTATTTGGAGCGTTTTTACAATCTTATATTAAGGTGTAGAATCGGTTTTTGATACATACGCATTAAGCAATCGATATCAAGATGCGTAAATATATGAACTTTACATATTTCAGTTAATTAGCCGTTTTGATGTTAGTGGAGTTGTCATAGAGTTGTCGTATAGCCATAGCGACAGTGTATTTGGAGCGTTTTTACAATCTTGTATTAAGGTGTAGAATCGGTTTTTGATACAAACGCATTAAGCAATCGATATCAAGATGCGTAAATATATGAACTTTACATATTTCTGTTAATTAGCCGTTTTGATGTTAGTGGAGTTGTCATAGAGTTGTCGTATAGCCATAGCGACAGTGTATTTGGAGCAATTTCACAATCTTATATTAAGATGTAGAATCGGTTTTTGATACATACGCATTAAGCAATCGATATCAAGATGCGTAAATATATGAACTTTACATATTTATGCTAACTCGCCGTTTTGATGTTATTCGAGTTGTCATAGAGTTGTCGTATAGCCATAGCGACAGTGTATTTGGAGCAATTTCGCAATCCTATATTAAGGTGTAGAAGCGATTTTTTGATACATACACATTAAGCAATCGATATAGATTTGCGCAAAAATATGAACTTTACATATTTATGCTAACTCGCCGTTTTGATGTTATTGGAGTTGCCATAGAGTTGTCGTATAGCCATAGCGACAGTGTATTTGGAGCAATTTCACAATCTTATATTAAGGTGTAGAATCGATTTTTTAGTACATACACATTAAGCAATCGATATCAAGTTGCGTAAAAATATGAACTTTACAGATTTATGCTAACTAGCCGGTTTGATGTTCTTGGAGCTTTCATAGAGTTGTCGTATAGCCATAACGACAGTGTCTTTGGAGCAATTTCACAATCTTAAGTTAAGGTGAAGAATCGATTTTTTGATACATACACATTAAGCAATCGATATGAAGTTGCGTATAAATATGAACTTTACATATTTAGGCACATTGGCCGTTTTGATGTTATTGGAGTTGTCATAGAGTTGTCGTATAGCCATAGCGACAGTGCATTTGGAGCAATTTCCAATCTTATATTAAGGTGTAGAATCGAATTTTTGATACATACACATTAAGCAGTCGATATCAAGTTGCGTTAAAATATGAACTTTACATATTTACGCTAACTCGCCGTTTTGATGTTATTGGAGTTGTCATAGAGTTGTCGTATAGCAATAGCGACAGTGTATTTGGAGCGTTTTTACAATCTTATATTAAGGTGTAGAATCGGTTTTTGATACATACGCATTAAGCAATCGATGTCAAGATGCGTAGATATATGAACTTTACATATTTCTGTTAATTAGCCGTTTTGAGGTTATTGGAGTTGTCGTATAGCCATAGCGACAGTGTATTTGGAGCGTTTTTACAATCTTATATTAAGGTGTAGAATCGGTTTTTGATACATACGCATTAAGCAATCGATGTCAAGATGCGTAAATATATGAACTTTACATATTTCTGTTAATTAGCCGTTTTGAGGTTATTGGAGTTGTCGTATAGCCATAGCGACAGTGTATTTGGAGCGTTTTTACAATCTTATTTTAAGGTGTAGAATCGGTTTTTGATAAATACGCATTAAGCAATCGATATCAAGATGCGTAAATATATGAACTTTACATATTTATGTTAATTAGCCGTTTTGAGGTTATTGGAGTTGTCATAGAGTTGTCGTATAGCCATAGCGACAGTGTATTTGGAGCGTTTTTACAATCTTATATTAAGGTGTAGAATCGGTTTTTGATACAAACGCATTAAGCAATCGATATCAAGATGCGTAAGTATATGAACTTTACATATTTCTGTTAATTAGACGTTTTGATGTTAGTGGAGTTGTCATAGAGTTGTCGTATAGCCATAGCGACAGTGTATTTGGAGCGTTTTTACAATCTTGTATTAAGATGTAAAATCGGTTTTTGATACATACGCATTAAGCAATCGATATCAAGATGCGTAAATATATGAACTTTACATATTTCTGTTAATTAGCCGTTTTGATGTTCTTGGAGCTTTCATAGAGTTGTCCTACAGCAATAGCGACAGTGTATTTGGAACAACTTCACAAGCTTATATTAAGGTGTAGAATCGAATTTTTCATACATACACATTAAGCAGTCGATATCAAGTTGCGTAAAAATATGAACTTTACATATTTATGCTAACTCGCCGTTTTGATGTTATTGGAGTTGCCATAGAGTTGCCCTATAACAATAGCGACAGTATATTTGAAACAATTTCACAATCTTAAGATACGCTCCAGAATCTTTTTTTTGGTACATGCACATTATGCAATCGATATTAGGTTGCGTAGAAATATGAACTTTACATATTTATGCTAACTCGCCGTTTTGATGTTATTGGAGTTGTCATGGAGTTGTCGTATAGCCATAGCGACAGTGTATTTTGAAACATTTCACAATCTTATATTAAGGTGTAGAATCGATTTTTTAGTACACTCACATTAAGCAATCGATACCAAGATGCGTTAATATATGAACTTTACACATTTCTGTTAATTAGCCGTGCTGATGTTCTTGGAGCTTTCATAGAGTTGTTGTATAGTCATAGCGACAGTGTCTTTGGAGCAATTTCATAATCTTAAGTTGAGGTGTAGAATCGTCTTTTTGATACATACACCTTAAGCAATCGATATCAAGTTGCGTAAAAATATGAACTTTACATATTTCTTTTAATTAGCCGTTTTGATATTGTTAGAGTTGTCATAGAGTTGTCGTATAGCCATAACGACAGTGCATTTGGAAAAACTTCACAATCTTATATTAAAGTGAAGAATTGAATTTTCGGTACATACATAATATGCAATCGATATCAGGTAGCGTAAAAATATGAACTTTACATATTTATGCTAACTCGCCGTTTTGATGTTATTGGAGTTGTCATAGAGTTGTCGTATAGCCATAACGACAGTGTATTGGGAGCAATTTAACAATCTTATATTAAGGTGTAGAACTGATTTTTTGGTACATACACATTAAGCAATCGATATAAAGTTGCGTAAAAATATGAACTTTACATATTTATGCTAACTCGCCGTTTTGATGTTATTGGAATTGTCATAGAGTTGTCGTATAGCCATAGCGACAGTGTATTTGGAGCAATTTCACAATCTTATATTAAGGTGTAGAATCGATTTTTTAGTACACACACACTAAGCAATCGATATCAAGATGCGTAAAATATGAACTTTACATATTTATGCTAACTTGCCGTTTTGATGTTATTGGAGTCGTCATAGAGTTGTTGTATAGCCATAGCGACAGTGTATTTGGAGCAATTTCACAATCTTATATTAAGGTGTACAATCGATTTTTTGATACCTGCGCATTAAGCAATCGATATCAAGTTGCGCAAAAAAATTAACTTTACATATTTATGCTAACTCGCCGTTTTGATGTTATTGGAGTTGTCATAGAGTTGTCGTATAGCCATAACGACAGTGTACTTGGAGCAATTTCACAATCTTATATTAAGGTGTAGAATCGATTTTTTGATACATGCGCATTAAGCAATCGATATCAAGTTGCGTAAAAATATGAACTTTACATATTGATGCTAACTAGCCGGTTTGATGTTCTTGGAGCTTTCATAGAGTTGTCGTATAGCCATAACGACAGTGTCTTTTGAGCAATTTCACAATCTTAAGTTAAGGTGAAGAATCGATTTTTTGATACATACACATTAAGCAATCGATATGAAGTTGCGTATAAATATGAACTTTACATATTTAGGCACATTGGCCGTTTTGATGTTATTGGAGTTGTCATAGAGTTGTCGTATAGCCATAGCGACAGTGTATTTGGAGCAATTTCACAATCTTATATTAAGGTGTAGAACGGATTTTTTAGTACATACACATTAAGCGATCGATATCAAGTTGCGTAAAAATATGAGCTTTACATATTTATGCTAACTAGCCGGTTTGATGTTATTGGAGTTGTCATAGTGTTGTCCTATAGCAATAGCGACAATGTATTTGGAGCAATTTAACAATCCTAATTTAAGGTGTAGAATTGATTTTTTAGTACATTAATATACATTAAGGGATCAACATCAAGTTGCGTAAAAATATGAACTTCACATATTTCTTTTAATTAGCCGTTTTGATATTGTTAGAGTTGTCATAGAGTTGTCGTATAGCCATAACGACAGTGCATTTGGAAAAAACAATCTTATATTAAAGTGAGAATTGAATTTTTGGTACATACATAATATGCAATCGATATCAGGTAGCGTAAAAATATGAACTTTACATATTTATGCTAACTCGCCGTTTTGATGTTATTGGAGTTGTCATAGAGTTGTCGTATAGCCATAACGACAGTGTATTTGGAGCAATTTCACAACCTTATATTAAGGTGTAGACTCGATTTTTTGATACCTGTGCATTAAGCAATCGATATCAAGTTGCGCAAAAAAATTAACTTTACATATTTATGCTAACTCGCCGTTTTGATGTTATTGGAGTTGTCATAGAGTTGTCCTACAGCAATAGCGACAGTGTATTTGGAACATTTTAATTTTTTTAAATTAAGGTGTAGAATTGATTTTTTGGTACATACACATTAAGCAATCGATATCAAGATGCGTAAAAATATGAACTTTACATATTTATGCTAACTCGCCGTTTTGATGGTATTGGAGTTGTCATAGAGTTGTCCTACAGCAATAGCGACAGTGTATTTGGAGCAATTTCACAACCTTTTATTAAGGTGTAGATTCGATTTTTTGATACATGCGCATTAAGCAGTCGATATGAAGTTGCGTAAAAATATGAACTTTACATATTTATGCTAACTCGCCGTTTTGATGGTATTGGAGTTGTCATAGAGTTGTCGTAAAGCCATAACGACCATGTATTTGGATCAACTTCACAATCTTATATTAAGGTGTAGAATCGATTTTTTAGTACACACACATTAAGCAATCGATATTAAGATGCGTAAAAATATGAACTATACATATTTCTGTTAATTAGCCGTTTTGATGTTCTTGGAGCTTTCATAGAGTTGTCGTATAGCCATAACGACAGTGTCTTTGGAGCAATTTCACAACCTTAAGTTAAGGTGAAGAATCGATTTTTTGATACATAAACATTAAGCAATCGATATGAAGTTGCCTATAAATGTGAACTTTACATATTTAGGCACATTGGCCGTTTTGATGTTATTGGAGTTGTCATAGAGTTGTCGTATAGCCATAGCGACAGTATATTTGGAGCAATTTCACAATCTTATATTAAGGTGTAGAACGGATTTTTTAGTACATACACATTAAGCGATCGATATCAAGTTGCGTAAAAATATGAACTTTACATATTTATGCTAACTAGCCGTTTTGATGTTATTGGAGTTGTCATAGAGTTGTCCTACAGCAATAGCGACAGTGTATATGGAACAACTTCACAAGCTTATATTAAGGTGTAGAATCGAATTTTTCGATACGTACACAATATGCAGTCGATATCAGGTAGCGTCAAAATATGAACTTTACATATTTATGCTAACTAGCCGTTTTGATGTTATTGGAGTTGTTATAGAGTTGTCCTACAGCAATAGCGAGAGTGTATATGGAATAACTTCACAAGCTTATATTAAGGTGTAGAATCGAGTTTTTGATACATACGCATTAAGCAATCGATATCAAGTTGCGAAAAAATATGAACTTTACATATTTATGCTAACGTTTTGACGTTATTGGAGTTGTTATAGAGTTGTCCTACAGCAATGGCGACAGTGTATATGGAGGAATTTCACAAGCTTATATTAAGGTGTAGAATCGAATTTTTGTACATACACATTCAGCAATCGATATCAAGTTGCGTAAAAATATGTACTTTACATATTTCTGTTAATTAGCCGTTTTGACGTTATTGGAGTTGTCATAGAGTTGTCCTACAGCAATAGCGACAGTGTATATGGAACAACTTCACAAGCTTATATTAAGGTGTAGAATCGAATTTTTGTACATACACTTTAAGCAATCGATATCAAGTTGCGTAAAAATATGAACTTTACATATTTATGCTAACTAGCCGTTTTGATGTTATTGGAGTTGTCATAGAGTTGTCCTACAGCAATAGCGACAGTGTATATGGAACAACTTCACAAGCTTATATTAAGGCTTAGAATCGAATTTTCGATACATACGCATTAAGCAATCGATATCAAGTTGCGTAAAAATGTGAACTTTACATATTTATGCTAAATAGCCGTTTCGATGTTATTGGAGCTTTCACAGAGTTGTCCTATAGCAATAGCGACAATGTATTTGGAACAAATTAACAATCCTAAATTAGGGTGTAGAATTGATCTTTTGGTACATATACATTATGCACAATCTTAAGTTGAGGTAAAGAATCGATTTTTGATACATACACATTAAGCAATCGATATCAAGTTGCGTTAAAATATGAACTTTACATATTTATGCTAACGCTTTGACGTTATTGGAGTTGTCATATAGTTGTCCTACAGCAATAGCGACAGTGTATATGGAACAACTTCACAAGCTTACATTAAGGTGTAGAATCGAATTTTTGTACATACACATTAAGCAATCGATATCAAGTTGCGTAAAAATATGAACTTAACATATTTATGCTAATTAGCCGTTTTGATTTTATTGGAGTTGTCATAGAACTGTCCTATAGCAATAGCGACAGTGTATTTGGAACATTTTAACATTCCTAAATTAAGGTGTAGAATTGATTTTTTGGTACATACACATTAAGCAATCGATATCAAGATGCGTAAAAATATGAACTTTACATATTTTTGCTAATTACCCGTTTTATGTTATTGGAGTTGTCATAGAACTGTCCTATAGCAATAGCGACAGTGTATATGGAACAATTTAGCAATCCTAAATTAAGGTGTAGAATTGATTTTTTGGTACATATACATTATGCAATCGATATCAGGTTGCGTAAAAATATGAACTTTACATAATTATGCTAACTCGCCGTTTTGAGGTTATTGGAGTTGTCACAGAGTTGTCGTAGAGCCATAGCGACAGTGTATTTGGAGCGTTTTTACAATCTTATATTAAGGTGTAGAATCGGTTTTTGATACATACGCATTAAGCAATCAATATCAAGATGCGTAAATATATGAACTTTACATATTTCTGTTAATTAGCCGTTTTGATGTTAGTGGAGTTGTCATAGAGTTGTTGTATAGCCATAGCGACAGTGTATTTGGAGCAATTTCACAATCTTATATTAAGGTGTAGAATCGAATTTTTAGTACATACACATTAAGCAATCGATATCAAGATGCGTAAAAATATGACCTTTACATATTTATGCTATTTAGCCGTTTTGATGTTATTGGAGTTGTCATAGAGTTGTCGTATAGCCATAGCGACAGTGTATTTGGAGCAATTTCCAATCTTAAATTAAGGTGTAGAATCGATTTTTTGATACATACAAATTAAGCAATCGATTTTAG
This sequence comes from Bactrocera tryoni, assembly GCF_016617805.1. Classification (NCBI taxonomy): domain Eukaryota; kingdom Metazoa; phylum Arthropoda; class Insecta; order Diptera; family Tephritidae; genus Bactrocera; species Bactrocera tryoni. The sequence continues at coordinate 3,166 of NW_024395374.1, read as the reverse complement.
GTTGCGTAAAAATATGAACTTTACATAATTATGCTAACTCGCCGTTTTGAGGTTATTGGAGTTGTCACAGAGTTGTCGTATAGCCATAGCGACAGTGTATTTGGAGCGTTTTTACAATCTTATATTAAGGTGTAGAATCGGTTTTTGATACATACGCATTAAGCAATCAATATCAAGATGCGTAAATATATGAACTTTACATATTTCTGTTAATTAGCCGTTTTGATGTTAGTGGAGTTGTCATAGAGTTGTCGTATAGCCATAGCGACAGTGTATTTTGAGACATTTCACAATCTTATATTAAGGTGTAGAATCGATTTTTTAGTACACACATTAAGCAATCGATATTAAGATGCGTAAAAATATGAACTTTACATATTTTTGTTAATTAGCTGTTTTGCTGTTATTGGAGTTGTCATAGAGTTGTCCTATAGCAATAGCGACAATGTATTTGGAACATATTTGCAATCTTAGATTAAGGTGTATAATTGATTTTTTGCTACATACACAATATGCAATCGATATCAGGTTGCGTAGAAATATGAACTATACATATATATGCTAACTAGCCGTTTTGATGTTATTGGAGTTGTCATAGAGTTGTCCTATAGCAATAGCGACAGGGTATTAAGAGCAATTTCACAATCTTATATTAAGGTGTAGAACCGATTTTTTAGTACATACACATTAAGCAATCGATATCAAGATGCGTATAAATATGAACTTTACCTTTTTCTGTTAGTTAGCCGTTTTGATGTTATTGGAGTTGTCATAGAGTTGTCGTATAGCCATAGCGACAGTGTATTTGGATCAATTTCACAATCTTATATTAAGGTGTAGAATAAATTTTTTGGTACATACACATTAAACAATCGATATCAAGATGCGTAAAAAGAAAAACTTTACATATTTTTGCTAATTACCCGTTTTGATGTTACTAAGGTTGTCATAGAGTTGTCCTATAGCATTAGCGACATTGTATTTGGAACAATTTAACATTCCTAAATTAAGGTATAAAATTGTTTTTTTGGTACATATACATTATGCACAATCTTAAGTTGAGGTAAAGAATCGATTTTTGATACATACACATTAAGCAATCGATATCAAGTTGCGTAAAAATATGAACTTTACATATTTGTGCTAACGCTTTGACGTTATTGGAGTTGTCATAGAAATGTCCTACAGCAATAGCGACAGTGTATATGGAACAACTTCACAAGCTTATATTAAGGTGTAGAATCGAATTTTTGTACATACACATTAAGCAATCGATATCAAGTTGCGTAAAAATATGAACTTTACATATTTATGCTAATTAGCCGTTTTGATTTTATTGGAGTTGTCATAGAGTTGTCCTACAGCAATAGCGACAGTGTATATGGAACAACTTCACAAGCTTATATTAAGGTGTAGAATCGAATTTTTGTACACACACATTAAGCAATCGATCTAAAGTTGCGTAAAAATATGACCTTAACATATTCATGCTATTTAGCCGTTTTTATGTTATTGGAGTTGTCATAGAGTTGTCGTATAGCCATAACGACCTTGTATTTGGATCAACTTCACAACCTTATATTAACGTGTATAATCGATTTTTTAGTACATAAACATTCAGCAATCGATATAAAAATGCGTAAAAATATGAACTTTACATATTTTTGTTAATTAGCTGTTTTGCTGTTATTGGAGTTGTCATAGAGTTGTCGTATAGCCATAGCGACAGTGTATTTGGAGCAATTTCACAATCTTATATTAACGTGTAGAATCGATTTTTTAGTACATACACCTTAAGCAATAGATATCAAGATGCGTAAAAATATGAACTTTACATATTTTTGCTAATTAGCCGTTTTGATGTTATTGGAGTTGTCATAGAACTGTCCTATAGCAATAGCGACAGTGTATTTGGAACATATTAACTTTCCTAAATTAAGGTGTAGAATTGATTTTTTGGTACATACACATTAAGCAATCGATATCAAGATGCGTAAAAATATGAACTTTACATATTTTTGCTAATTACGCGTTTTGATGTTATTGGAGTTGTCATAGAACTTTCCTATAGCAATAGCGACAGTGTATTTGGAACAATTTAGCAATCCTAAATTAAGGTGTAGAATTCATTTTTTGGTACATATACATTATGCAATCGATATAAGGTTGCGTAAAAATATGACCTTTACATATTTATGCTATTTAACCGTTTTTATGTTATTGGAGTTGTCATAGAGTTGTCGTATAGCCATAACGACCTTGTATTTGGATCAACTTTACAATCTTATATTAACGTTTATAATCGATTTTTGATACATACGCATTAAGCAATCGATGTCAAGATGCGTAAATATATGAACTTTACATATTTCTGTTAATTAGCCGTTTTGAGGTTATTGGAGTTGTCGTATAGCCATAGCGACAGTGTATTTGGAGCAATTTCCAATCTTAAATTAAGGTGTAGAATCGATTTTTTGATACATTCAAATTAAGCAATCGATATCAAGTTGCGTAAAAATATGAACTTTACATATTTATGCTAATTCGCCGTTTTGATGTTATTGGAGTTGTCATAGAGTTGTCCTACAGCAATAGCGACAGTGTATACGGAACAACTTCACAAGCTTATATTAAGGTGTAGAATCGGTTTTCGATACATACGCATTAAGCAATCGATATCAAGATGCGTAAAAATATGAACTTTACATATTTTTGCTAATTACCCGTTTTAATGTTATTGGAGTTGTCATAAAGTTGTCCTATAGCAATAGCGACAGTGTATTTGGAACAATTTAACATTCCTAAATTAAGGTGTAGAATTGATTTTTTGGTACATACACATTAAGCAATCGATATCAATTTGCGTAAAAATAGGAACTTTACATATTTATGCTAACTCGCCGTTTTGATGTTATTGGAGTTGTCATAGAGTTGTCGTATAGCCATAGCGACAGTGTATTTGGAGCGTTTTTACAATCTTATATTAAGGTGTAAAATCGGTTTTTGATACATACGCATTAAGCAATCGATATCAAGATACGTAAATATATGAACTTTACATATTTCTGTTAATTAGCCGTTTTGATGTTCTTGGAGCTTTCATAGAGTTGTCCTACAGCAATAGCGACAGTGTATTTAAAACAACTTCACAAGCTTATATTAAGGT
>NW_024395373.1:0-40768 GCF_016617805.1 Bactrocera tryoni | reverse complement strand
TAGGGATAGAGGATAGGTTAAGGGCTTTCCTAAAAGCTCTTCAAATTATCTAACCGGTGCAATCTATTTGACCCATATACGTCAAATACTTTAGCCGCTGGAGCGTTTACAAGGTTGAAACAATAATGCAATTTTTCTCAAAAAACTACATGTGCTTTTGAACACTATTTCCACGCACCTGGTAGGGATAGAGAATAGGTTGAGGGTTTTCCTAAAAGCTCTTTAAATTATCTAACCGGTGCAATCTATTTGACTCACCTACGTCAAATACTTTAGCCGCTAGAGCGTTTACAATGTTCAAACAAAAATGTGATTTTTCTCAAAAAAATACATCTCATTGTGAATTGTGTTACCACGCTCCTGGTAGGGATAGAGAATATGTCGAGGGTTTCTCCGAAAGCCCTTCAAATTATCTAACCGATGCAGTCTATTTGACCCACCTACGTCGAATACCTTAGCCGCTAGATCGTTTACAAAGTTCAAACAAAAATATGATTTTTCTCAAAAAACTACATTTCTTTGTGAACAATATTGCCACGCCCCTGGTAGGGATAGCGGATAGGTTGAGGGCTTTCCTAAAAGCTCTTCAAATTGTCTAACCGATGCAGACTATTTGACCCACCTACGTCGAATACCTTAGCCGCTAGATCGTTTACAATGTTCAAAAAAAAATGTGATTTTTCTCAAAAAACTACATGTGCTTTTGAACAATATTGCCACGCCCCTGGTTGGGACAGAGGTCAAGTTCAGGGCCATTCTAAAATCGCTTCAAATTATGTAACAAGTGCCATTTATTTGGCCTACATACGTGAAATACTTTTGCCGCTGGAGCGTTTACAATTTGAAACAAAAATGTTATTTTTCTCAAAAAACTACATTTCTTTGTGAACAATATTGCCACGCCCCTGGTAGGGATAGCGGAAAGGTTGAGGGCTTTCCTAAAAGCCCTTCAAAATATCTAACCGGTGCAATCTATTTGACCCACATACGTCAAACACTTTAGCCGCTTGAGCGTTTACAAAGTTCAAACAAAAATGTGATTTTTCTCAAAAAACTACATTTCATTGTGAATTGCGTTACCACGCTCCTGGTAGGGATAGATAATAGGTCGAGGGTTTTTCCAAAAGCTCTTCAAATTAGCTAACCGATGCAGTCTATTTGAATCACCTACGTCGAATACCTTAGCCGCTAGATCGTTTACAAAGTTCAAACAAAAATATGATTTTTCTCAAAAAACTACATTTCTTTGTGAAAAATATTGCCACGCCCCTGGTAGGGATAGAGGATAGGTTGAGGGCTTTAATAAAAGCTTTCAAATTATCTAACCGGTGCAATTTATTTGAACTACATACGTCAAACACTTTAGCCGCTGGAGCGTTTACAAAGTTGAAACAAAAATGTAATTTTTCTCAAAAAACTATATTTCTTTGTGAACAATATTGCCACGCCCCTGGTATGGATAGAGAATAGGTCAAGAGTTTTTCCAAAAGCTCTACAAATTATCTAACCGATGCAGTCTATTTGAGCCACCTACGTCGAATACCTTAGCCGCTAGATCGTTTACAAAGTTCAAACAAAAATATGATTTTTCTCAAAAAACTACATTTCTTTGTGAACAATATTGCCACGCCTCTGGTAGGAACAGAGGTCAAGTTGAGAGCTTTCCTAAAAGCGCTTCAAATTTTGTAACAGGTGCAATTTATTATACCTACATACGTCAAATACTTTAGCCGCTTGAGCGTTTACAAAGTTGAAACCAAAATGTGATTTTTCTCAAAAAACTACATTTCATTGTGAATTGTGTTACCACGCTCCTGGTAGGGATAGAGAATAATTTGAGGACTTTCCTAAAAGCGCTTTAAATTATCTAACCGGTGCAACCTATTTGACCCACCTACGTCAAATAGTTTAGCCGCTAGAGCGTTTACAATGTTCAAACATAAATGTGATTTCTGTCAAAAAACTACATTTCATTGTGAATTGTGTTACCACGCTCCTGGTAGGGATAGAAAATAGGTCGAGGGTTTTTCCAAAAGCTCTTCAAATTATCTAACCGATGCAGTCTATTTGACCCACCTGTGTCGAATACCTTAGCCGCTAGATCGTTTACAAAGTTCAAACAAAAATATGAATTTTCTCAAAAAACTACATTTCTCTGTGAACAATACTGCCACGCCCCTGGTAGGGACAGAGGTCAAGTTGAGAGCTTTCCTAAAAGCGCTTCAAATTTTGTAACAGGTGCAATTTATTTGAGCCACCTACGTCGAATACCTTAGCCGCTAGATCGTTTACAAAGTTCAAACAAAAATATGATTTTTCTCAAAAAACGACATTTCTTTGTGAACAATTTTGCCACGCCCCAGGTAGGGGTAGAGGATAGGTTGAGGGCTTTCCTAAAAGCTCTTCAAATTATCTAACCGGTGCAATCTATTTGACCCACCTACGTAAAATACTTAAGCCGCTAGAGCCTTTACAATGTTCAAACAAAAATGTAATTTTTCTCAAAAAACTACATTTTTTTGAACAATATTGCCACGCCCCTGGTAGGGATAGCGGATAGGTTGAGGGCTTTCCTAAAAGCTCTTCAAATTATCTAACCGGTGCAATCTATTTGACCTACATACGTCAAACAGTTTAGCCGCTTGAGCGTTTAAAAAGTTGAAACCAAAATGTGATTTTTGTCAAAAAACTACATTTCATTGTGAATTGTGTTACCACGCTCCTGGTAGGGATAGAAAATAGGTCGAGGGTTTTTCCAAAAGCTCTTCAAATTATCTAACCGATGCAGTCTATTTGACCCACCTGTGTTGAATACCTTAGCCGCTAGATCGTTTACAAAGTTCAAACAAAAATATGAATTTTCTCAAAAAACTACATTTCTTTGTGAACAATATTGCCACGCCCCTGGTAGGGATAGAGGATAGGTTGAGGGCTTTCCTAAAAGCTCCTCAAATTGTCTAACTGGTGCAATCTACTTGACCCACATACGTCAAATACTTTAGCCGCTGGAGCGTTTACAAAGTTGAAACAAAAATGTAATTTTTCTGAAAAAACTACATGTGCTTTTGAACACTATTACCACGCCCCTGGTAGGGATAGAGAATAGGTTGACGGTTTTCCTAAAAGCTCTTCAAACTATCTAACCGGTGCAATCTATTTGACTCACCTACGTCAAATACTTTAGCCGCTAGAGCGTTTAAAATGTTCAAACAAAAATGTGATTTATCTCAAAAAACTACATTTCATTGTGAATTGTGTTACCACGCTCCTGGTAGGGATAGAAAATAGGTCGAGGGTTTTTCCAAAAGCTCTTCAAATTATCTAACCGATGCAGTCTATTTGACCCACCTGTGTCGAATACCTTAGCCGCTAGATCGTTTACAAAGTTCAAACAAAAATATGATTTTTCTCAAAAAACTACATTTCTTTTGAACAATATTGCCACGCCCCTGGTAGGGATAGAGAATAGGTTGAGGGCTTTCCTAAAAGCGCTTTAAAATATCTAACCGGTGCAATCTATTTGACCCACCTATGTCGAACACCTTAGCCGCTAGAGCGTTTACAATGTTCAAACAAAATGTGAATTTTCTCAAAAAACTACATTTCTTTTTGAACAATATTGCCACGCCCCTGGTTGGGACAGAGGTCAAGTTCAGCGCCATTCTAAAATCGCTTCAAATTATGTAACAAGTGCCATTTATTTGGCCTACATACGTCAAATACTTTTGCCGCTGGAGCGTTTACAATTTGAAACAAAAATGTTATTTTTCTCAAAAAACTACATTTCTTTGTGCACAATATTGCCACGCCCCTGGTAGGGATAGCGGATAGGTTGAGGGCTTTCCTAAAAGCTCTTCAAAATATCTAACCGGTGCAATCTATTTGACCCACATACGTCAAACACTTTAGCCGCTTGAGCGTTTACAAAGTTCAAACAAAAATGTGATTTTTCTCAAAAAACTACATTTCATTGTGAATTGCGTTACCACGCTCCTGGTAGGGATAGATAATAGGTCGAGGGTTTTTCCAAAAGCTCTTCAAATTAGCTAACCGATGCAGTCTATTTGAATCACCTACGTCGAATACCTTAGCCGCTAGATCGTTTACAAAGTTCAAACAAAAATATGATTTTTCTCAAAAAACTACATTTCTTTGTGAACAATATTGCCAGGCCCCTGGTAAGGATAGAGGACAGGTTGAGGGCTTTCCTAAAAGTTCTCTAAATTATCTAACCGATGCTATTTATTTGACCCACATACATCAAATACTTTAGCCGCTTGAGCGTTTACAAAGTTGAAACAAACATGTGATTTTTCTCAAAACACTACATTTTTTGTGAACGCTATTGTCAGGCTCCTGGTAGGAATAGCAAAATGGTTGAGGGCTTTTCTAAAAATCCTGAAATTATCTAACCGATGCTATTTATTTGACCCACCTACGTCGAATGCTTTAGCCGCTAGATCGTTTACAAAGTTCAAACAAAAATATGATTTTTCTCTAAAAACTACATTTCTTTGTGAACAATATTGCCACGCCACTGGTAAGGACAGAGGTCAAGTGGCGAACTTTCCTAAAAGCGCTTCAAATTTTGTAACAGGCGCAATCTATTTGACCCATCTGCGTCAAATACTTTAGCCGCTAGAGCATTTACGATGTTCAAACAAAAATGATATTTTTCTCAAAAAACTGCATGTGCTTTTGAACACTATTACCACGCCCCTGGTAGGGACAGAGGTCAAGTTGAGCGCTTCAAATTTTGTAACAGGTGCAATCTATTTGACCCACCTACGTCAAACACTTTAGCCGCTTGAGCGTTTACAGGGTTGAAACAAAAATGTAATTTTTCTCAAAAAACTACATGTGCTTTTGAACACTTTTACCACGCCCCTGGTAGGGACAGAGGTCAAGTTGAGCGCTTCAAATTTTGTAACAGGTGCAATCTATTTGACCCACCTACGTCAAACACTTTAGCCGCTTGAGCGTTTACAGGGTTGAAACAAAAATGTAATTTTTCTCAAAAAACTACATGTGCTTTTGAACACTATTACCACGCCCCTGGTAGGGACAGAGGTCAAGTTGAGCGCTTCAAATTTTGTAACAGGTGCAATCTATTTGAGCCACCTACGTCAAACACTTTAGCCGCTTGAGCGTTTACAAATTTCAAACAAAAATGGAATTTTTTAAAAAAACTACATATCTTTGTGAACAATATTGCCCCCCCTGGTAGGGACAGAGGTCAAGTTGAGGGCTTTGCTAAAAGCGCTTCAAATTATCTAACCGGTGCAATCTATTTGACCTACCTACGTCAAATACTTTAGCCGCTAGAGCGTTTACAAAGTTGAAACAAAAATGTGATTTTTCTCAAAAAACTACATTTCTTTGTGATGTAGGCATAGAGGATAAGCTGAGGGCTTTCCTAAAAGCTCTCCAATTTATCTAACCGGTGCAATCTATTTGACCCACATACGTCAAACACTTTAGCCGCTTGAGCGTTTAAAAAATTGAAACAAAAATGTGATTTTTCTCAAAAAACTACATTTCATTGTGAATTGTGTCACCACGCTCCTGGTAGGGATAGAGAATAGGTCGAGGGTTTTTCCAAAAGCGCTTCAAATTATCTAACCGATGCAGTCTATTTGACCCACCTACGTCAAATACCTTAGCCGCTAGATCGTTTACAAAGTTCAAACAAAAATATGATTTTTCTCAAAAAACTACATTTCTATCTACATTATCTAACCGGTGCAATCTATTTGACCTACAGACGTCAAATACTTTAGCCGCTGGAGCGTTTACAGGGTTGAAACAAAAATGATATTTTTCTCAAAAAACTACATGTGCTTTTGAGCAATATTACCACGCCCCTGATAGGGACAGAGGTCACGTTGAGAGCTTTCCTAAAAGCGCTTCAAATTTTGTAACAGGTGCAATCTATTTGACCTACATACATCAAATACTTTAGCCGCTGGAGCGTTTACAGGGTTAAAAAAAAAGGTAATTTTTCTCAAAAAACTACATGTGCTTTGCAACAATATTACCACGCCCCTGGTAGGGACAGAGGTCACGTTGAGAGCTTTCCTAAAAGCGCTTCAGATTTTGTAACAGGTGCAATCTATTTGACCCACCTACGTCAAACACTTTAGCCGCTTGAGTGTTTACAATGTTCAAACAAAAATTTGATTTTTCTCAAAAACTACATTTCTTTGTGAACAATATTGCCACGCCCCTGGTACGGCTAGAAGATAGGTTGCCGGCTTTACTAAAAGCTCTTCAAATTATCTAGCCGGTGCAATCCATTTGACCCACACACTTCAAACACTTTAGCCGCTTGAGCGTTTACAAAGTTGAAACAAAAATGTGATTTTTCTCAGAAAACTACGTATGTTTTTTTAACACTATTACCCCGCCCCTGGTAGGGACACAGGTCAAGTTAAGGGCTTTCCTAAAAGCCCTTCAAATTATTTAACCGGTGCAATTTACTTGACCCACCTACGCAAATACTTTAACCGCTAGAGCGTTTAAAAAGTTGAAAAAAATGTGATTTTTCTCAAAAAAATACATTTGTTTGTGAACAATATTACCACGCCACTGGTAGGGGTATAGGCGATAATGAGGGCTTTTCTAAAAGCTCTTCAAATTATCTAACCGCCGTAAATTTATTTGACCGACCTGCGTCAGATAATTTTGCGCTAGAGTGTTTACAAAGTTGAAAAAAATGTGATTCTTCCCAAAAAACTACATTTGTTTGTGAACACTATTACCACGACCCACATACATACGTCAAACACTTTAGCCGCTAGAGCGTTTACAACGTTGAAACAAAAATGTGATTCTTCTCAAAAAACTACATTTACTTGTGTACAATATTGCCACGCCCCTGGTAAGGACAGAGCATAGGTTAAGGGCTTTCCTAAAAGCTCTTTAAACTATCTAACCGGTGCAATCTAGATGACCCACCTACGTTAAATACTTTAGCCGCTAGGGCGTTTACAAAGTTGAAACCAAAATGTGATTTTTCTCAAAAAACTACGTATGTTTTTGAAAACTATTACCACGCCCCTGGCAGGGACAGAGGATAGGGTGAGGGATTTCCTAAAAGCTCTTCAAATTACTTAACCGGTGCAATTTATTTGGCCCACCTACGGCAAATACTTTAGCCGCTAGAGCGTTTACAAGGTTGAAACCAAAATGTGATTTTTCTCAAAAAACTACATATGTTTTTGAAAACTATTACCACGCCCCTGGCAGGGACAGAGGATAGGGTGAGGGATTTCCTAAAAGCTCTTCAAATTACTTAACCGGTGCAATTTATTTGGCCCACCTACGGCAAATACTGTAGCCGCTAGGGCGTTTACAAAGTTGAAACAAAAATGTGATTTTTCTCAAAAAACTACGTATGATTTTGAACACTATTACCACGCCCCTGGTAGGGACAGAGGATAGGGTGATGGATTTCCTAAAAGCTCTTCAAATTACTTAACTGGTGCAACTTATTTGGCCCACCTACGGCAAACACTTTAGCCGCTAGAGCGTTTACAAGGTTGAAACCAAAATAAGATTTTTCTCAAAAAACTACATTTGTTTGTGAGCAATATTACCACGCCACTGGTAGGGGTAGAGAATAGGTTAAGGGCTTTCCTAAAAGCTCTTCAAACTATCTAACCGGTGCAATCTATATGGCCCAACTTCGTCAAATACTGTAGCCGCTAGGGCGTTTAAAAGTTGAAACCAAAATGTGATTTTTCTCAAAAAACTACGTATGTTTTTGAACACTATTACACGCCCCTAGTGGGGACAGAGGATAGGTTAAGGGCTTTCCTAAAAGCTCTTCAAACTATTTAACCGTTGCAATTTATTCGACCCACCTACGTCAAATACTTTAGCCGCTAGAGAGTTTACAATGTTGAAACCAAAATGTGATTCATCTCAAAAAACTACACCTGTTTTTGAACATTATTACCACGCCCCTGGTACGGATAAAAGACAGGTTGCGAAAATTCCTAAAAGCTCTTCAAACTATGTAAACACTTTAGCCGCTAGAGAGTTTACAAAGTTGAAACAAAAATATGATTCTTCTCAAAAAACTACATTTGTTTGTGAACACTATTATCACGCCCCTGGTAGGGACAGAGGATAGGGTGAGGGATTTCCTAAAAGCTCTTCAAATTACTTAACTGGTGCAATTTATATGGCCCACGTACGGCAAATACTTTATCCGCTAGAGCGTTTACAAGGTTGAAACCAAAATGTGATTTTTCTTAAAAAACTACATATGTTTTTGAACACTATTACCACGCCCCTGGTAGGGATAGAGAATAGGTTAAGGGCTTTCCTAAAAGCTCTTCAAACTATCTAACCGGTGCAATCTATATGGCCCAACTTCGTCAAATACTGTAGCCGCTAGGGCGTTTACAAAGTTGAAACCAAAATGTGATTTTTCTCAAAAAACTACATATGATTGGAACACTATTACCACGCCCCTAGTAGGGACAAAGGATAGGTTAAGGGCTTTCCTAAAAGCTCTTCAAACTATTTAACCGGTGCAATTTATTCGACCCACCTACGTCAAATACTTAAGCCGCTAGAGAGTTTACAATGTTGAGACCAAAATGTGATTTTTCTCAAAAAACTACATTTGTTTGTGATCAATATTACCACGCCACTGGTAGGGATATAGGCGATAATGAGGGCTTATCTAAAAGCTATTCAAATTATCTAACCGCCGCAATTTATTGCACCGACCTGCGTCAAATAATTTTGCGCTAGAGTGTTTACAAAGTTGAAAAAAATGTGATTCTTCTCAAAAAACTACATTTGTTTGTGAACACTATTACCACGGCCCTGGTAGGGACAGAGGACACGGTGAGGGCCTTTCTAAAAGCTGTGCAAATTATTTAACCGGTGCAATCTATCTGACACACCTTCGTCAAATACTTTAGCCGCTATGGGCGTTTACAAAGTTGAAACCAAAATGTGATTTTTCTCAAAAAACTACATATGTTTTTTAACACTATTACCCCGCCCCTGGCAGGGACAGAGGTCAAGTTGAGGGCTTTCCTAAAAGCTCTTCAAATTATTTAGCCGGTGCTATCTATTTGACCCACCTGCTCAAACACTTTAGCCACTAGAGCGTTTACAAGGTTGAAACCAAAATGTGATTCATCTCAAAAAACTACACCTGTTTTTGAACATTATTACCACGCCCCTGGTACGGAGAAAGGATAGGTTGCGAAATTCCTAAAAGCTCTTCAAACTATCTAAACACTTTAGCCGCTAGAGCGATTACAAAGTTGAAACAAAAATATGATTCTTCTCAAAAAACTACATTTGTTTGTGAACACTATTATCACGCCCCTGGTAGGGACAGAGGACACGGTGAGGGCCTTTCTAAAAGCTGTGCAAATTATTTAACCGGTGCAATCTATCTGACACACCTTCGTCATATACTTTAGCCGCTATGGGCGTTTACAAAGTTGAAACCAAAATGTGATTTTTCTCAAAAAACTACATATGTTTTTTAACACTATTACCACGCCTCTTGTAGGGACAGAGGTCAAGTTAAGGGCTTTCCTAAAAGCTCTTATTATCTAACCGGTGCAATCTATTTGACCCACCTTCGTCAAACACTTTAGCCGCTAGGGCGTTTACAAAGTTGAAAACAAAATGTGATTTTTCTCAAAAAACTACATTTGTTTGTGAACAATATTGCCACGCCCTTGGTAGGGATAGAGGATAGGTTGCAGGCAAATACTTTAGCCGCTAGAGCGTTTACAAGGTTGAAACCGAAATGTATTTTTTCTCAAAAAACTACACATGGTTTTGAACACTATTACCACGCCCCTTGTAGGGACACAGGTCAAGTTAAGGGCTTTCCTAAAAGCTCTTATTATCTAACCGGTGCAATCTATTTGACCCACCTACGTCAAACACTTTAGCCGCTAGGGCGTTTATAAAGTTGAAAACAAAATGTGATTTTTCTCAAAAAACTACATATGTTTTTGAAAACTATTACCACGCCCCTGGTAGGGACAGAGGACAGGGTGAGGGCCTTTCTAAAAGCCCTTCAAATTATCTAACCGGTGCAATCTATCTGACACACCTACGTCAAAGACTTAAGCCGCTAGGGCGTTTACACAGTTGAAACCAAAATATTATTTTTCTCAAAAAACTACATATGATTTTGAACACTATTACCACGCCCCTGGAAGAGACAGGGGTCAAGTTAAGGGCTTTCCTAAAAGCTCTTCAAATTATCTAACCGGCGCAATTTACTGTTGAATGTTGAAACAAAATGAGATTTTTCTCAAAGAACTACATATGTTTTTGAAAACTATTACCACGCCCCTGGTAGGGACAGAGGACAGGGTGAGGGCCTTTCTAAAAGCCCTTCAAATTATCTAACCGGTGCAACCTATCTGACACACCTACGTTAAAGACTTAAGCCGCTAGGGCGTTTACAAAATTGAAACCAAAATGTGATTTTTCTCAAAAAACTACACATGTTTTTGAACACTATTACCACGCCCCTGGTACGGACAGAGGACAGGGTGAGGGCCTTTCTAAAAGCTCTTCAAATTATCTAACCGGTGCAATCTATCTGACACACCTACGTCAAAGACTTAAGCCGCTAGGGCGTTTACAAAGTTGAAACCAAAATGTGATTTTTCTCAAAAAACTACATATGTTTTTTAACACTATTACCCCGCCCCTGGTAGGGACAGAGGCCAAGTTAAGGGCTTTCCTAAAAGCCCTTCAAATTATTTAACCGGTGCAATTTACTTGACCCACCTACGCAGATACTTTAACCGCTAGAGCGTTTAAAAAGTTGAAAAAAAAATGTGATTTTTCTCAAAAAAATACATTTGTTTGTGAACAATATTGCCACGCTCCTGGTAGGGATAGAGGATAGGTTGAGGGCTTTCCAAAAAGCTCTTCAAGTTATCTCACCGGTGCAATTTACTTGACCCCCCTGCGCAAATACTTTAGCCGCTAGAGCGTTACAAGGTTGAAACCAAAATGTGATTCTTCTCAAAAAACTACACATGTTTTTGAACATTATTACCACGCCCCTGGTATGGATAAAGGATAGGTTGCGAAATTCCTAACAGCTCTTCAAACTATCTAAACACTTTAGCCGCTAGAGCGTTTACAAAGTTGAAACAAAAATGAGATTCTTCTCAAAAAAATGCATTTGTTTGTGAACACTATTACCACGGCCCTGGTACGGACAGAGGACAGGGTGAGGGCCTTTCTAAAAGCTCTTCAAATTATCTAACCGGTGCAATCTATTTGACCCACCTACGTCAAATACTTTAGCCGCTAGAGCGTTTACACAGTTCAAACAAAAATGTGATTTTTCTCAAAAAACGACGTTTCTTTGTGAACAATATTTTCACGCCCTACGAGGGACAGAGGTCAAGTTGGGGCTTTCCTAAAAGCTCTTCAAATTATCTAACCGGAGCTATCTATTTGACCCACCTACGCGAATACTTTAGTTGCTAGAGCGTTTACAAAGTTGAGACCAAAATGTGATTTTTCTCAAAAAACTACATTTGTTTGTGAACTACATTTGTTTGCGAACAATATTACCACGCCCCTGGTAGGGATATAGGCGATAATGAGGGCTTTTCTACAAGCTCTTCAAATCGACCTGCGTCAAATAATTTTGCGCTAGAGTGTTTACAAAGTTGAAAAAAATGTGATTCTTCTCAAAAAACTACATTTGTTTGTGAACACTATTACCACGGCCCTGGAAAGAAAAGAGGTCAAGTTAAGGGCTTTCCTAAAAGCTCTTCAAATTATCTAACCGCCGCAATTTATTTGACCGACCTGCATCAAATAATTTTGCGCTAGAGTGTTTACAAAATTGAAAAAAATGTGATTCTTCTCAAAAAACTCCATTTGTTTGTGAACACTATTACCACGGCCCTGGTAGGGACAGAGGTCAAGTTGAGGGCTTTCCTAAAAGCTCTTCAAATTATTTAGCCGGTGCTATCTATTTGACCCACCTGCTGAAAAACTTTAGCCGCTAGAGCGTTACAAGGTTGAAACCAAAATGTGATTCATCTCAAAAAACTACACCTGTTTTTGAACATTATTACCACGCCGCTGGTACGGATAAAGGATAGGTTGCGAAATTCCTAAAAGCTCTTCAAACTATCTAACCACTTTAGCCGCTAGAGCGTTTACAAAGTTGAAACAAAAATGTGATTCTTCTCAAAAAACTACATTTGTTTGTGAACACTATTATCACGCCCCTGACAGGGACAGAGGACACGGTGAGGGCCTTTCTAAAAGCTCTTCAAATTATCTAACCGGTGCAATCTATCTGACACAACTTCGTCAAATACTTTAGCCGCTAGGGCGTTTACAAAGTTGAAACCAAAATGTGATTTTTCTCAAAAAACTACATATGTTTTTTTAACACTATTACCCCGCCCCTGGTGGGGACAGAAGTCAAGTTAAGGGCTTTCCTAAAAGCCCTTCAAATTATTTAACCGGTGCAATTTATTTGACCCACCTACGCAAATACTTTAACCGCTAGAGCGTTTACAAAGTTGAAACCAAAATGTGTTTTTTCTCAAAAAACTACACACGTTTTTGAACACTATTACCACGCCCCTGGTACGGATAGAGGATAGGTTGAGGGCTTTCCTAAAAGCTCTTATTATCTAACCGGGGCAATCTATTTGACCCACCTACGTCAAACACTTTAGCCGCCAGGGCGTTTACAAAGTTGAAAACAAAATGTGATTTTTCTCGAAAAACTACATATGTTTTTGAAAATTATTACCACGCCCCTGGCAGGGACAGAGGACAGGGTGAGGGCCTTTCTAAAAGCCCTTCAAATTATCTAACCGGTGCAATCTATCTGACACACCTACGTCAAAGACTTAAGCCGCTAGGGCGTTTACAAAGTTGAAACCAAAATATTATTTTTCTCAAAAAACTACATATGATTTTGAACACTATTACCACGCCCCTGGAATAGACAGGGGTCAAGTTAAGGGCTTTCCTAAAAGCTCTTCAAATTAACTAACCGGCGCAATTTACTGTTGAATGTTGAAACAAAATGAGATTTTTCTCAAAAAACTACATATGTTTTTGAAAACTATTACCACGCCCCTGGTAGTGACAGAAGACAAGGTGAGGGCCTTTCTAAAAGCCCTTCAAATTATCTAACCGGTGCACTCTATCTGACACACCTACGTCAAAGACTTAAGCCGCTAGGGCGTTTACAAAGTTCAAACAAAAATGTGATTTTTCTCAAAAAACTACATATGATTTTGAACACTATTACCACGCCCCTGGTAGGGATAGAGGTCAAGTTGAGGGCTTACCTAAAAGAGCTTTAAATTATCTAACCGGTGCAATTTACTTGACCCACCTACGCAAATTCTTTAAAAGCTAGAGCGTTTACAAAGTTGGAACAAAAAAGTGATTTTTCTCAAAAAAATACATTTGTTTTTGAACAATATTGCCACGCCCCTGGTAGGGATAGAGGATAGGTTGAGGGCTTTCCAAAAAGCTCTTCAAGTTATCTCACCGGTGCAATTTACTTGACCCCCCTGCGCAAATACTTTAGCCGCTAGAGCGTTTACAAGGTTGAAACCAAAATGTGTTTTTTTTTCAAAAAACTACATATGTTTTTGAACACTATTACCACGCCCCTGGTACGGATAGAGGATAGGTTAAGGGCTTTCATAAAAGCTCTTATTATCTAACCGGTGCAATCTATTTGACACACCTACGTCAAAGACTTAAGCCGCAAGGGCGTTTACAAAGTTGAAAGCAAAATGTGATTTTTCTCAAAAGACTACATATGTTTTTGAACACTATTACCACGCCCCTGGTAGGGACAGGAGACAGGGTGACGGCTTTTCTAAAAGCTTTTCAAATTATCTAACCGGTGCAATCTATCTGACCCACCTACGTTAAATACTTTAGCCGCTAGGGCGTTTACAAAGTTAAAACCAAAATGTGATTTTTCTCAAAAAACTATGTATGTTTTTGAACAGTATTACCACGCCTTTCTCCTTTTTTTCTCAAAAAACTACACACGTTTTTGAACACTATTACCACGCCCCTGGTACGGATAGAGGATAGGTTGAGGGCTTTCCTAAAAGCTCTTATTATCTAACCGGGGCAATCTATTTGACCCACCTACGTCAAACACTTTAGCCGCCAGGGTGTTTACAAAGTTGAAAACAAAATGTGATTTTTCTCGAAAAACTACATATGTTTTTGAAAATTATTACCACGCCCCTGGCAGGGACAGAGGACAGGGTGAGGGCCTTTCTAAAAGCCCTTCAAATTATCTAACCGGTGCAATCTATCTGACACACCTACGTCAAAGACTTAAGCCGCTAGGGCGTTTACAAAGTTGAAACCAAAATATTATTTTTCTCAAAAAACTACATATGATTTTGAACACTATTACCACGCCCCTGGAATAGACAGGGGTCAAGTTAAGGGCTTTCCTAAAAGCTCTTCAAATTAACTAACCGGCGCAATTTACTGTTGAATGTTGAAACAAAATGAGATTTTTCTCAAAAAACTACATATGTTTTTGAAAACTATTACCACGCCCCTGGTAGTGACAGAAGACAAGGTGAGGGCCTTTCTAAAAGCCCTTCAAATTATCTAACCGGTGCACTCTATCTGACACACCTACGTCAAAGACTTAAGCCGCTAGGGCGTTTACAAAGTTCAAACAAAAATGTGATTTTTCTCAAAAAACTACATATGCTTTTGAACACTATTACCACGCCCCTGGTAGGGATAGAGGTCAAGTTGAGGGCTTACCTAAAAGAGCTTTAAATTATCTAACCGGTGCAATTTACTTGACCCACCTACGCAAATTCTTTAAAAGCTAGAGCGTTTACAAAGTTGGAACAAAAAAGTGATTTTTCTCAAAAAAATACATTTGTTTTTGAACAATATTGCCACGCCCCTGGTAGGGATAGAGGATAGGTTGAGGGCTTTCCAAAAAGCTCTTCAAGTTATCTCACCGGTGCAATTTACTTGACCCCCCTGCGCAAATACTTTAGCCGCTAGAGCGTTTACAAGGTTGAAACCAAAATGTGTTTTTTTTTCAAAAAACTACATATGTTTTTGAACACTATTACCACGCCCCTGGTACGGATAGAGGATAGGTTAAGGGCTTTCATAAAAGCTCTTATTATCTAACCGGTGCAATCTATTTGACACACCTACGTCAAAGACTTAAGCCGCAAGGGCGTTTACAAAGTTGAAAGCAAAATGTGATTTTTCTCAAAAGACTACATATGTTTTTGAACACTATTACCACGCCCCTGGTAGGGACAGGAGACAGGGTGACGGCTTTTCTAAAAGCTTTTCAAATTATCTAACCGGTGCAATCTATCTGACCCACCTACGTTAAATACTTTAGCCGCTAGGGCGTTTACAAAGTTAAAACCAAAATGTGATTTTTCTCAAAAAACTATGTATGTTTTTGAACAGTATTACCACGCCTTTCTCCTTTTTTTCTCAAAAAACTACACACGTTTTTGAACACTATTACCACGCCCCTGGTACGGATAGAGGATAGGTTGAGGGCTTTCCTAAAAGCTCTTATTATCTAACCGGGGCAATCTATTTGACCCACCTACGTCAAACACTTTAGCCGCCAGGGTGTTTACAAAGTTGAAAACAAAATGTGATTTTTCTCGAAAAACTACATATGTTTTTGAAAATTATTACCACGCCCCTGGCAGGGACAGAGGACAGGGTGAGGGCCTTTCTAAAAGCCCTTCAAATTATCTAACCGGTGCAATCTATCTGACACACCTACGTCAAAGACTTAAGCCGCTAGGGCGTTTACAAAGTTGAAACCAAAATATTATTTTTCTCAAAAAACTACATATGATTTTGAACACTATTACCACGCCCCTGGAATAGACAGGGGTCAAGTTAAGGGCTTTCCTAAAAGCTCTTCAAATTAACTAACCGGCGCAATTTACTGTTGAATGTTGAAACAAAATGAGATTTTTCTCAAAAAACTACATATGTTTTTGAAAACTATTACCACGCCCCTGGTAGTGACAGAAGACAAGGTGAGGGCCTTTCTAAAAGCCCTTCAAATTATCTAACCGGTGCACTCTATCTGACACACCTACGTCAAAGACTTAAGCCGCTAGGGCGTTTACAAAGTTCAAACAAAAATGTGATTTTTCTCAAAAAACTACATATGATTTTGAACACTATTACCACGCCCCTGGTAGGGATAGAGGTCAAGTTGAGGGCTTTCCAAAAAGCTCTTCAAGTTATCTCACCGGTGCAATTTACTTGACCCCCCTGCGCAAATACTTTAGCCGCTAGAGCGTTTACAAGGTTGAAACCAAAATGTGTTTTTTCTCAAAAAACTGCACCTGTTTTTGAACATTATTACCACGCCCCTGGTACGGATAAAGGATAGGTTGCGAAATTCCTAAAAGCTCTTCAAACTATCTAAACACTTTAGCCGCTAGCGCGTTTACAAAGTTGAAACAAAAATGTGATTCTTCTCAAAAAACTTCATTTGTTTGTGAACAATATTGCCACGCCCCTGGTAGATATAGAGGATAGGTTGAGGGCTTTCCAAAAAGCTCTTCAAGTTATCTCACCGGTGCAATTTACTTGACCCCCCTGCGCAAATACTTTAGCCGCTAGAGCGTTTACAAGGTTGAAACCAAAATGTGTTTTTTCTCAAAAAACTGCACCTGTTTTTGAACATTATTACCACGCCCCTGGTACGGATAAAGGATAGGTTGCGAAATTCCTAAAAGCTCTTCAAACTATCTAAACACTTTAGCCGCTAGCGCGTTTACAAAGTTGAAACAAAAATGTGATTCTTCTCAAAAAACTACATTTGTTTGTGAACACTATTACCACGGCCCTGGAAGGGACAGAGGTCAAGTTGAGGGCTTTCCTAAAAGCTCTTCAAATTATTTAGCCGGTGCTATCTATTTGACCCCCCTGCTCAAACACTTTAGCCGCTATAGCGTTACAAGTTTGAAACCAAAATGTGATTCTTCTCAAAAAACTACACCTGTTTTTGAACATTATTACCACGCCCCTGGTACGGATAAAGGATAGGTTGCGAGATTCCTAAAAGCTCTTCAAACTATCTAAACACTTTAGCCGCTAGAGCGTTTGCAAAGTTGAAACAAAAATGTGATTCTTCTCAAAAAAATACAATTGTTTGTGAACACTATTATCACGCCCCTGGTAGGGACAGAAGTCAAGTTGAGGCCTTTTCTAAAAGCTCTTCAAATTATCTAACCGGTGCAATCTATTTGACCCACCTACGTCAAATTCTTTAGCCGCTAGAGCGTTTACACAGTTCAAACAAAAATGTGATTTTTCTCAAAAAACTACGTTTGTTTACAAAATTGAAAAAAATGTGATTCTTCTCAAAAAACTCCATTTGTTTGTGAACACTATTACCACGGCCCTGGTAGGGACAGATGTCAAGGTGAGGGCCTTTCTAAAAGCCCTTCAAATTATCTAACCGGTGCAATCTATCTGACACACCTACGTCAAAGACTTAAGCCGCTAGGGCGTTTACAAAGTTCAAACAAAAATGTGATTTTTCTCAAAAAACTACGTATTTTTTTGAACACTATTACCACGCCCCTGGTAGGGATAGAGGTCAAGTTGAGGGCTTACCTAAAAGCGCTTTAAATTATCTAACCGGTGCAATTTACTTGACCCACCTACGCAAATACTTTAACCGCTAGAGTGTTTACCAAGTTGAAAAAAAATGTGAGTCTTCTCAAAAAACTACACCTGTTTTTGAACATTATTACCACGCCCCTGGTACGGATAAAGGATAGGTTGCGAAATTCCTAAAAGCTCTTCAAACTATCTAAACACTTTAGCCGCTAGCGCGTTTACAAAGTTGAAACAAAAATGTGATTCTTCTCAAAAAACTACATTTGTTTGTGAACACTATTACCACGGCCCTGGAAGGGACAGAGGTCAAGTTGAGGGCTTTCCTAAAAGCTCTTCAAATTATTTAGCCGGTGCTATCTATTTGACCCCCCTGCTCAAACACTTTAGCCGCTATAGCGTTACAAGTTTGAAACCAAAATGTGATTCTTCTCAAAAAACTACACCTGTTTTTGAACATTATTACCACGCCCCTGGTACGGATAAAGGATAGGTTGCGAGATTCCTAAAAGCTCTTCAAACTATCTAAACACTTTAGCCGCTAGAGCGTTTGCAAAGTTGAAACAAAAATGTGATTCTTCTCAAAAAAATACAATTGTTTGTGAACACTATTATCACGCCCCTGGTAGGGACAGAAGTCAAGTTGAGGCCTTTTCTAAAAGCTCTTCAAATTATCTAACCGGTGCAATCTATTTGACCCACCTACGTCAAATTCTTTAGCCGCTAGAGCGTTTACACAGTTCAAACAAAAATGTGATTTTTCTCAAAAAACTACGTTTGTTTACAAAATTGAAAAAAATGTGATTCTTCTCAAAAAACTCCATTTGTTTGTGAACACTATTACCACGGCCCTGGTAGGGACAGAGGTCAAGTTGAGGGCTTTCCTAAAAGCTCTTCAAATTATTTAGCCGGTGCTATCTATTTGACCCACCTGCTCAAAAACTTTAGCCGCTAGAGCGTTACAAGGTTGAAACCAAAATGTGATTCATCTCAAAAAACTACACCTGTTTTTGAACATTATTACCACGCCCCTGGTACGGATAAAGGATAGGTTGCGAAATTCCTAAAAGCTCTTCAAACTATCTAACCACTTTAGCTGCTAGAGCGTGTACAAAGTTGAAACAAAAATGTGATTCTTCTCAAAAAACTACAATTGTTTGTGAACACTTTTATCACGCCCCTGACAGGGACAGAAGTCAAGTTAAGGGCTTTCCTAAAAGCCCTTCAAATTATTTAACCGGTGCAATTTATTTGACCCACCTACGCAAATACTTTAACCGCTAGAGCGTTTACAAAGTTGAAACCAAAATGTGTTTTTTCTCAAAAAACTACACATGTTTTTGAACACTATTACCACGCCCCTGATACGGATAGAGGATAGGTTGAGGGCTTTCCTAAAAGCTCTTATTATCTAACCGGGGCAATCTATTTGACCCACCTGCTCAAAAACTTTAGCCGCTAGAGCGTTACAAGGTTGAAAACAAAATGTGATTCTTCTCAAAAAACTACACCTGTTTTTGGCCATTATTACCATGCCCCTGGTACGGATAAATGATAGGTTGCGAAATTCCTAAAAGCTCTTCAAACTATCTAAATACTTTAGCCGCTAGAGCGTTTACAAAGTTGAAACAAAAATGTGATTCTTCTCAAAAAACTACATTTGTTTGTGAACACTATTATCACACCCCTGGTAGGGACAGAAGTCAAGTTGAGGCCTTTTCTAAAATTTCTTCAAATTATCTAACCGGTGCAATCTATTTGACCCACCTACGTCAAATACTTTAGCCGCTAGAGCGGTTATAAAGTTCAAAAAAAATGTGATTTTTCTCGAAAAACTACGTTTCTTTGTGAACAATATTCTCACGCCCTACTAGCGACAGAGGTCAAGTTGAGGGCCTTCCTAAAAGCTATCCAAATTATCTAACCGGTGCTATCTAGTTGACTTACCTACGCGAATACTTTAGTCGCTAGAGCGTTTACAAAGTTGAGACCGAAATGTGATTTTTCTCAAAAAACTACATTCAAGAGGTCAAGTTGAGGGCTTTCCTAAAAGTTCTTCAAATTATCTAACCGGTGCAATTTATTGGACCCACCTACGTCAAATACTTTAGCCGGTAGAGCGTTTACAAAGTTCAAAGAAAAATGTGATTCTTATCAAAAAACTACATTTGTTTGTGAACAATATTGCCACGCCCGGCGCAATTTATTGCACCCACTTACGTCAAATACTTTAGCCGGTAGAGCGTTTACAAAGTTCAAACAAAAATGTGACTCTTCTCAAAAAACTACATTTGTTTGTGAACAATATTGCCACGCCCCTGGTAGGGATAGAGAATAGGGGCTTTCCTAAACGCTCTTTAAATTATTTAACCGGTGCAATCTATATGACCCACCTACGTCAAATACTTTAGCTGCTAGGGCGTTTGCAAAGTTGAAACCAAAATCTGATTTTTCTCAAAAAACTACGTATGTTTTTGAACACTATTACCACGCCCCTGGTAGGGACAGAGGATAGGGTGAGGGATTTCCTAAAAGCTCTTCAAATTACTTAACCGGCGCAATTTATTTGACCCACCCACGGTAAACACTTTAGCCGCTAGAGCCTTTGCAATGTTGAAACCAAAATGTGATTTTTCTCAAAAAACTACATATGTTTTTGAACACTATTCCTAAAAGCTCTTTAAACTATCTAACCGGTGCAATCTATATGACCCAACTTCGTCAAATACTTTAGCCGCTAGAGCGTTTATAAAATTGAAACCAAAATGTGATTTTTCTCAAAAAACTCCATATGATTTGAACACTATTACCACGCCCCTAGTAGGGACAGAGGATAGGTTAAGGGCTTTCCTAAAAGCTCTTCAAACTATTTAACCGGCGCAATTTATATGACCCACCTACGTCAAATTTTTTAGCCGGTAGAGAGTTTACAAGGTTGAGACCAAAATGTGATTTTTCTCAAAAAACTACATTTGTTTGTGAACAATATTACCACGCCCCTGGTAGGGATATACGCGATAATGAGGGCTTTTTTAAAAGCTCTTCAAATTGTCTAACCGCCGCAATTTATTTGACCGACCTGCGTCAAATAATTTTGCGCTAGAGTGTTTACAAAGTTGAAAAAAATGTGATTCTTCTCAAAAAACTACATTTGTTTGTGAACACTATTACCAAGGCCCTGGTAGGGACAGAGGTCAAGTTGAGGGCTTTCCTAAAAGCTCTTCAAATTATCTAGCCGCTGCTATCTATTTGACCTACCTGCTCAAACAGAGCGTTTACAAGGTGCAAAACAAAATGTGATTCTTCTCAAAAAACTGCACCTGTTTTTGAACATTATTACCACGCCCCTGGTACGGATAAAGGATAGGTTGCGAAATTCCTAAAAGCTCTTCAAACTATCTAAATACTTTAGCCGCTAGAGCGTTTACAAAGTTGAAACAAAAATGTGATTCTTCTCAAAAAACTACATTTATTTGTGAACACTATTATCACGCCCCTGGTAGGGACAGAAGTCAAGTTGAGGGCTTTTCTAAAAGCTCTTCAAATTATCTAACCGGTGCAATCTATTTGACCCACCTACGTCAAATACTTTAGCCGCTAGAGCGTTTACACAGTTCAAACAAAAATATGATTTTTCTCAAAAAACTACGTTTCTTTGTGAACAATATTCTCACGCCCTACTAGAGACAGAGGTCAAGTTGAGGGCCTTCCTGAAAGCTCTCCAAATTATCTAACCGGTGCTATCTAGATGACTTACCTACGCGAATACTTTAGTCGCTAGAGCGTTTACAAAGTTCAAACCGAAATGTGATTTTTCTCAAAAAACTACATTCCTTCGTGAACACTATTACCACACACGTGGTAGGGACAAAGGTCAAATTGAGGGCTTTCCTAAAAGTTCTTCAAATTATCTAACCGGTACAAATTATTGGACCCACCTACGTTAAATACTTTAGCCGGCAGAGCGTTTACAATGTTCAAACAAAAATGTAATTCTTCTCAAAAAAATACATTTGTTTGTGAACAATATTGTCACGCCCCTGGTAGGGATAGAGGATAGGGGCTTTCCTAAAAGCGCTTTAAATTATTTAACAGGTGCAATCTATATGACCCACCTACGTCAAATACTTTAGCAACTAGGGCGTTTACAAAGTTGAAACCAAAATGTGATTTTTCTCAAAAAACTACGTATGTTTTAGAACACTGTTACCACGCCCCTGGTAGGGACAAAGGATAGGGTGAGAGATTTCCTAAAAGCTCTTCAAATTACTTAACCGGTGCATTTTATTTGATGCACCTACGGCAAATACTTTAGCCTTTGGAGAGTTTACAAGGTTAAAACCAAAATGTGATTTTTCTCAAAAAACTACATATGTTTTTGAACACTATTACCACGCCCCTGGTAGGGACAGAGGATAGGGTAAAGGCTTTCCCAAAAACTCTTCAAACTATCTAACCGGCGCATACTATTGGACCCACTTAAGTCAAATACTTTAGCCGGCAGAGCGTGTACAATGTCCAAACAAATATGTGATTCTTCTCAAAAAACTACATTTGTTTCTGAACAATATTGCCACGCCCCTGGTAGGGACAGAGGATAGGTTGAGGGCCTTCCTAAGAGCTCTTCAAGTTGTCTAACCCTTGCAATTTACCTGACCCACCTACGTCAAATACTTTAGCCGCTAGAGCGTTTACAAAGTTGAAACAAAAATGTGATTCTTCTCAAAAAAATACAATTGTTTGTGAACAATATTGCCACGCCCCTGGTAGGGATAGAGGATAGAGGCTTTCCTAAAAGCGCTTTAAATTATTTAACAGGTGCAATCTATATGACCCACCTACGTCAAATACTTTAGCCACTAGGGCGTTTACAAAGTTGAAACCAAAATGTGATTTTTCTCAAAAAACTATGTATGCTTTTGAACACTATTACCACGCCCCTGGTAGGGACAGAGGATAGGGTGAAGGATTTCCTAAAAGCTCTTCAAATTACTTAACCGGTGAAATTTATTTGACCCACCTACGGCAAATACTTTCGCCGCTAGAGCGTTCACAAAGTTCAAACAAAAATGTGTTTTTTCTCAAAAAACTACATTTGTTTGTGAACAATTTTGCCACGCTCCTGGTAGAGACAGAAGTCAAGTTGAGGGTTTTTCTAAAAGCTCTTCAAGTTACACAGTTCAGCAGCTAATCTGGGGGTGAGAAATTCCAAGTCAGGGTGATGGTACTAGGTCAGTATAGAAAAACCCTCAAAGGGTTTGGCGTTCGTATCAGTCAGTTTTTTTATGACCTTTTAAATTTTTTCATCTTGATGGTTTTCGCTTAGTTGTGACATTTGGCAAAAACGTAGTTTAACATAACTCTCGGGAACCATTTTTCCGATTTTGATGAAACAAATTTAGAAAATTTTTGTCTGTCTGTCCGTCCGTCCATCCGTCCGTCTGTATATATGCAAACTAGTCCCTCAGTTTTTAAGACATCCTTTTGAAATTTTGCAAACGTCATTTTCTCTTCAAGAAGCTACTCATTTGTCGGAACGGCTGATATCGGACCACTATAACATATAGCTGCCATATAAACTGAACGATCGGAATCAAGTTATTGTATGGAAAATTTTAACATTTGACAAGATATATTGACGAAATTTGGTATAGATTATTTTCCAAGGCAACAATGTAATCTCCGAAAAAATTGTTCAGATCGGATTACTATAGCATATAGCTTCCACACAAACTGAACACATAGTTATTAAATTAAATGCACCTGTGAAGGGTATATTAGCTTCGGTGCAGCCGAAGTTAACGTTTTTGAATAAAAACAAATAAAAGCAAATAGAAATAGTAATTCTTAATTTTTCTAAATTTGTTTAATCAAAATCGGACAAGTGGTTCGCGAGTTATGTTAAACTACGTTTTTGCCAAAATGTTACAACTAAGCGAAAAAACATCAAGATAAGGAAAAAATTTAAAAGGTTATAAAATAAATGACACATACGAACGCCATACCCTTTGAGGGTTTTACTATACTGACCTAGTACCATCACCCTGACTTGGAATTTCTCACCCCCCAGACAATAATCCGAAAAATGTTCCACAGTGTTATCTAACCGGTGCTACCTACTTGACCCACTTACGCAAATATTTTAGCCGCTGGAGAGTTTACAAGGTTAAAACCAAAATGTGATTTTTCTCAAAAAACTACACATGTTTTTGAACACTATTACCACACCCCTGGTACGCATAGAGGATAGGTTGCGACTTTCCTAAAAGCTCTTATTATCTAACCGGTGCAATTTTTTTGACCCACCTACGTCAAATACTTTAGCCGCTAGAGCGTTTACAAAGTTGAAATAAAAATGTGATTCTTCTCAAAAAACTACATTTATTTGTGAACAATATTGGCACGCCCCTGGTAGGGACAGAGGATAGGTTGAGGACATTCCTAAAAGCTCTTCAAATTATCTAACCGGCGCAATTTATTTGACCCACCTACGCAAATACTTTAGCCGCTAGAGCGTTTACAAAGTTGACACCAAAATTTGATTTTTCTCAAAAAACTACATTTGTTTGTGAACACTATTGCCACTCCCCTGTTAGGGAAAGAAAATAAGATGATGGCTTTCCTATAAGCTCTTCAAATTATTTAACCAGTGCAATCTATATGACCCACCTACGTCAAATACTTTAGCCGCTAGGGTGTTTACAAATTTGAAACCAAAATGTGATTTTTCTCAAAAAACTATTGCCACGCCCCTGGTAGGGATAGAGAATGGGATGATGGCTTTCCTAAAAGCTCTTCAAATTGTTTAACCGGTGCAATTTATTTGACCCACCTACGTCAAATACGTTAGCCACTAGAGCAGTCTTTCCCAAAGTGGGTGATAACGCCCCCTTGTGGGCGCTGCAGGTGTCAAGGGAGGGCGGTAAGAGACCCAAAAAAAAATGGGGGCGTTGTGTAGAGGCTTGGGGGTGATTTGTAATTTTAGTTAGCTAGGAGGCCTCTCAGACAACGACTGCATGAGCTCTCGACTTTCAACAACTTGTGAACATGAACTACATAATATGAATTAAAAGTTTTCTCAAACTCGGTTCTATATTTCTCTCCGCGTAGTTCATATATCTGTCCTATTGAAAATCATGTCAATCAGTCGCTCCGTTTCATAATGAAAGTAGACGCAAACAAACAAATAAGAAGGCAACAG
Organism: Bactrocera tryoni; assembly: GCF_016617805.1. NCBI lineage: Eukaryota > Metazoa > Arthropoda > Insecta > Diptera > Tephritidae > Bactrocera > Bactrocera tryoni. The sequence continues at coordinate 15,894 of NW_024395373.1, read as the reverse complement.
ACACACTTTCGCATTTTAATAGTTGTTAGTACTCGTAGATATCTATCATGTTTTAACACGTTTTTGTTAAATAACTCAAATTGTGCCTTCCTGTATCAATCGGCTGGTTCATTGAATACTTGTTCGGACTTGTTGTGTACTATTGAGCGTCGAATGAGATAAACGACTTTATGCATGTTTGTTTTATTCCTGTCGGTGCGTGCAGCTTAAGCATTCCTGTATAAACAATTTAATATTTATTTTATTTTCATTTGTGGTTTTGCACGTAATAGATGAGCAGTACTTACGCCTCCTTTACACTAATCGCGAAGATGAACGTATGTATTTCTCAAAGCAAAACAATGTCGGAAGTAAAAAAGAAGACACGGCAATACTGTGCGGAATATATTAAATTCGGATTCATTGAAAATCGCACAAAACCATCGTCACCTTTGTGTCTTCTATGTCTGAAAACATTTTCGGATGAAGCCTTCAAGACTGCAAGATCATTTGAATAAAATGCATCCAGATAAGAGAGACAAGAATGTAGCACATTTTCAAGACCTAGAATATCTCTTTGTTAATTGCTCAAAAAGGCAAACCACATAACATCGGAGAAGAGTTAATATTACCAGCAATAAATGAAGTAATAACTACCGTGCTTCATTGAAAACATTGAAGAATCATTGTACGATCACCTGAGGTCAAGTCAATTTTCAATTCAGCTGGATGAGTCCACTTTACCAACTAATGAAGCATTGTTGTTGTCTTACGTGAGTTTTATTAAAGATGAGAAAATATGTGAAGAACTATTATTTGCTAGAAATTTAGATACCGATACAAAAGGCGAAACCATATTCAATACATTGGAAAAGTTTTGCGATGAGAAAGAAGTTCCTTTGAAAAATATTATTTCAGTTGCTACGGATGGCGCTCCGGCTATGACAGGGTGCCATAAAGGCTTCATAGCGTACTTAAAAAATAAAATTCCAGATGTCCTTGGTGTACAATGCGTTATTCATAGACAACATTTACATAGTTGCTAGAAACTTAAGTGAAAAACTATTTCAATCACTGCAATATGTCATCAAAGCAGTCAATAAAATCCGCAACAGCTCTTTGAATGATAGATTATTTCATCAGCTTTGTGTTACTAATGACGAGGTTTTCAATCGTTTGTTGTTTCATACTGAAGTTCGTTGGCTATCAAGAGGCAATTGTCTGACTCGATTCTACAACCTGTTTGACTCTGTTATAGAGTTCTTGGAAACTAAAGATACAGAATTTCAATACAAGCTCATAACATCAAAGAATGATAAAGCTTACATGACAGACCTGTATAAATTGTTCAACGACATGAATCTCCAATTGCAAGGTGACAAACTAAATTTAATTAAAAAAAAACGAATTTAGCAGTATCATGCAGTAACGACGAATTGTTTGCCTACTGCCAACATTTGGAAAACCTCCACATTGACTTCACCGAACGCTACCAGGACATTTTGAGCTTGGAAATACCAGAGTAGGTGTTGGATCCGTTTTCAAATGTCAACACAACAATGTCACCTCAGTTGGAAGAAGAACTTATAGAATTGACAACAAACGAGGAAATAAAAATCAAGTTCAAAAATGGTTACCAAAAATTTTGGCTACAAAAACCGATCTCGCAATTGTACCCTGGATTGTGGTCAATCGTTCAACGATTCTTGATAGCATTCCCATCGTCATATTTGTGTGAACGTGGATTTAGTGCTGTGACAACACTGCTTACTAAAAATAGAAATCGTTTGCTTGTTACCGAACGTGGCGACTTGCGACTGTTCTTGGGTAAATTGGAACCTGATATTTACAAACTTATTAAACGGCATCAGATTCATCCTTCACATTAGTTTTTACATATGGATCGATTATTTTAGTTTTATTTTTAATAAAATATTCTCTGTTTCAATACTATAAAGTTGTGTTTCAATAATCATTCTTATTGGCAGGTGGAGCCCGTAAGAGTTAACTTGAGACCTAAGCGCAGTTGTATGTTACCTACTGCGCTTAGGTTTCAAGTTGCTGGTTATAAGTAAAAGTTTCGTTTAGAATTCTCCGTTAATGTAAATATGTATATAGGTCACAATAACTAATTTGAAGTTATAGTGGTTTAGTTCGTTTGAAATAAAATGGTATATCAAAAAACTTATTATTACCGCGTATTCCTATGATTCCAATTGATATACCATTTATATTTTATTAATTGCTACCTGTTTTAGAATAATTGTAATCGTTTGAAATAAAATGGTATATCAATTGGAATCATAGGAATACGCGGTATCAAAAAACTTATTATTTTGATTTAGCAGTTAAGATCGTAGCTTCAATAAAATTTGGCAACAACAATTAATACCTAATATAAAGATTTTCGAACTTCCAGGTGACTTTATATTTTATTAATTGCTACCTATTTTAGAATAATTGTAATCGTTTGAAATAAATGGTATATCAATTGGAATCATAGGAATACACGGTATCAAAAAACTTATTATTTCGATTTAGCAGTTAAGATCGTAGCTTCAATAAAATTTGGCAACAACTTTTTCACTGCCAACAGCAACAGGGTGCAAGACTGTAATAATTTTTGTAGCACCAAAAGATATCATTTGAATTTTATTGAATTGTATTGTTGAATATGTCTCAAAAAATTGCTTCCATCATGCTACTGTATCCGTGCTTACTATAATCAGCTGGGACTTAGAATAGCATCCCCCGATTTGGGATTAAAAATGGTATGTACGGATAGAGGTCCTCCAGATCAAGAAAATATATATGTACATATAGTTGCCGCTAACTTATGGTTTTTGAGCTATTTTCATTTAAAGTTCAAAAGTTCAATATTCATGGTGTTTATGGTGTTCTTTAAATGCCTACTTTAGCTTTGTCGAGCCAACAAAAGCAACTCCTGACACAAACAAAAGTAACGGCGATAACACATAATTGTAAACAAGCGCAGTCAGCAGAAAACAGCAATTGGACAACACCAAATGCGCTGACAGCAACCAGTATGCAGGTACCAGCAAGCACCCGGACAGCGAAAACAAAATGCAAGACGAGAAAAAAAAGAAAAGGGCCATGTGTTCAGACTGGTATTGATCGCTATATAAATATAAAAAAGGAATCGAGTCCAATTAAATCAGCGATCAATACAAAAAAAAAAATCAACCAAGCGCTCCAAAAGATAAGTAGCCAGAAATTCTGACGAAAGATTTGCCTTACCAAAGTCGTGAAAGCCAAACCCCCTCCAATCTAGTTGCGTGAGCAGAGTTCAAATGCGATTGTCTCCAAAATAAGCAATTTAATAGGAAAAAACAATTTTCATATAGTTCCTTGAAAAAAAGATAACATAGATGAAACAAAAATTCAAACATACACTGAAAAAAGTTTCTTGGATGTTGTAAAGTACTAATAACAAGAATTACTACTCTTACCAACTGAAGAGCTCAAAAGGCCTAGTTGTTGTCATAAAAGGTATATAGTCTTCAGTAGCCTCTAATGACGACCAAGAAGCATTGGAAGAGCCACAAAAAAGAAATGGTCCAGTACAATGCACCAACTGTCAATCCATGGGAAATCATACTGCAAACTATATGGATTGCTCTGTATATAAAGACTTAAAAACTAAATTGTCTGTCGGAATTCAAGCACATAATCAAAAGACAAATATTCGTTCTAGCGAAAATATTGAAATCCCTGTTCATGTTTCAAAACCGGGTACTATTAGAAATAATGCTACACAAGGGAGCTATGCAAATGTGATGAAAGGCAACACTGCACAAATGCAATTGCCATAAAACCAACCTAATGGAAGCGTTGAAACTATGACCCTGTAATAATGATTTTCAAGCTTACCCAATGTATAACACAATTTATGTCAATAATGCAAAATATGATTCAAGAGATAATCAAATCACAAAATCAAATCTTGCAAACTTTTTTAAGTAAATAATCAGTGTATTGAACATTTATATATGGAACGCTAATGGTGTTCTTCTTCTTCTTTTTTAGTGGCATAGAAACCGCTTACGCAGTTATAACCGTGTTAACAACAGCGCGCCAGTCGTTTCTTCTTTTCGCTACGTGGCAAGCGAGATTCTAAGCAAAGTCAGGTCCTTCTCCACCTGGTCCTTCCAACGGAGTGGAGGTCTTCCTCTTCCTCTGCTTCCCCTGGCGGGTACTGCATCAAATACTTGTAGAGCTGGAGTGTTTTCGTCCATTTAGACGACATGATCTAGCTATCCTAGCCGCTGTCTTATAATTCGCTGAACTATGTCAATGTCGTCATATATCTCCTACAGCTCATCGCTTCATCTAATGGGAGTTTGCCATGGCGAAAGGGCCATAAATCTTTCGCAGAACTTTCCTCTCGAAAACACGCAACGTTGACCCATCAGATGTTGTCATCGTCCATGTCTCTGCACCGTATAGCAGGCCGGGAATAATGAGTGACTTTTAGAGTTTTATTTTTGTTCGTCGAGGAAGGACTTTACTTCTCAATTGGTTACTTAGCCCGAAGTATAACCTGTTGGAAAGGAGTATCCTGGGTTGGATTTCGAGGCTGACGTTGTTGTTGGTGTTGATGCTGGTTCCAAGATAGACGAAATTATCTACTAAGTGTTTTTTCTGCGAATTTTCGGTATTCTCTTTTGTTCGGGGTCGCCGCGTAGCGAGTGCGAAAACGAAGGAGGGAGCAGTAGTTGTGGTGAGAATGCCAAAGTGGCCACCGCTGAGAAAGCGGATGCGCGTACGGGGTTGCCGCGTTATGTGTGTGAAAATGAGAGAGGGAACGGTATTTGGGAGCGTTAATGTGGCCACCGCTGTGAAAGCTTATCCGGCTAGTACGGTGAGCAAAGAAACGGGCGTCGGACTTGAAAAAGAGGGTGACGCCGAAGTCCGTGTAGACCTGGTCGGTCGTGGTCATGAGTAAGAGGCCTACAACTTACTCTAAGAAAGTGATTAAGAAGGTAGTTAAGGAAGTGGGTCGGTTATCCGCATTCCCTCTGTTTTAGAGAGGAAAAAGTTGGCGACCAACGCAAAGTTCGGGGAGGTGGGGTTGTAGGTGACTGTCCAACGGAAGTTGGGTCCTCAGGTTGTCGTTTAGGGGATCCATAAGCAGATCCCCCTTGAAGAATTCAGGACTTCAGCCCTGTGTCCCAAAAGTAAGGATGGTCAGTCGTCCATGGAAGGTAGCCCCTGACGGTAGCACCAATGCCGTCCTTGAGGGTACGGACAAGTTGATGTGCGCTCTCTTGAAGGCAGGTAGGTGCAACTTCAAGTGATTTTCTTTCCGGGTGCGACCGCATAGCCCCGTCGCTGGCTGCTTCCGGTGCATGGGATTTGATCTCAGGTTGTCTGAGTGTAGGGGTAGATGAGATGCTTGCCGGAGGTGCGGTCAAGAAGGCTACAGAGCTGCCGATTGCGTCAATGTACCCCATTCTTTACTTGCGAGTAGTAGCCCATCCTGGGCCTGGATGCGAATGCCTCGTCCTCCATGTGGTTTAGTAAGGTATCCCGAGGCGAGGCATTAAGCGAATGGGTGTTGGCTAATAGGCTCCACATTGAGAATGAGCTGAGCGAGTGCTATACGTTCGATGGGCCTGGGGGCGTGAGCGACTTTAGCGCTACGCTTATGATTCAGGCAGCAAGTAGGGCTTTCAACGTTAGATGGGAACTTAAAGGAGGGTGAGGATTGAGTGATCATAATTTGATTCAAATTATGGTTATCCCCCAATCCCCTCCCTCGCCTTATGAGAGTTCATTGTGGCGATGGCGTACCATTGGTATTGACTGGAACCAATGTGGACTCTCGGTTAGGGAAATCAGGAATAATGGGATGCCCAACTCTCCTGTCACTGGAAATGTGAGAGCCGCTCACCTACCGAAATTTGACAGTTGACTGGATTGGGTAGGTTTTGACGTTTTGCAATTGGAATGACTGGAACGGCCAGATTGAAATTATACGAAAAATATATGTGAACGGAGAAATTTGTTGCCGCCGTTCAAGATCGTTAATAAAAATGTAAAACAATGAAAATCAAAGAAAATGCGAAATTTAAACATATTTCAAGAAACGTTTTGTAATTTGGTGCATAATAGAAATTATTTTCTATTACAAATGACTAAAAACATTCATTAATTGACAACTAACAGGCTTAATTCACCTTATTAAGTATTGAAAGATCGAAAGTCAGTTGTTTTAATATATCATAAAATCATAAAAAAGGATTTAAGTGGTTTCGCCATATATTAAAAGTCCAATATATAATAATTTGCAATCGTAATAAACGTTGGGTGTTTTAATTTAAATGCCCAAAAATTCTTATTTTGTTCGATGTGGCCACAATGGAAAATGTTATAAAAAACGCTTATTTTGAGGCGCTCTCACACTGGAATAAGTTGGGCATCTCATTATCCCTGAGGGAAATGGTATCTAGCATACTGCTTAGAGAGTTTGAAGAGTTGGGGGTGGACGAGCAAATTGCTCGTCTGTATGGGGTAGTTTGGGGTTAAATGAGAGGGTACTTGGAGGTGTGATAATTGTATGATTAGAAAGATTAAATGGTGGAGGCGTGAGTTAACCTTAGAGAAGAGGACTATGGCTAGAGGCGAAAGTTTCAATGCGCCTGACGGTTCAATTCTTATGGTCTGTCTCAGCTTAGGTATGAATTTAGTTGTGCGGATAGGTAACATAAAGAAATGGTAGTGAAGGTTAAAGTGTACTAGAAAAGCTTCGTAGGGGAAAATAGGAACGACTCTTGGAGTCAGGTCTATAGGATCTGCCGAGGTCGTAGGAGAAAGGATGTTACCTCTCTTCGTGTCGGTTACACTCTGTTACTGTCGTAGAGAGAGTGTTCGGGGGTTCTGTTAGGTGCGTTCCTTCCAAGATCGGAAGTGCAGGCACCTCAAGCACAAGAGGTATCTGTCCTTGCATTAGATGACGGGGAGTTGGGGTACGCCTTTGGCCTGGTTAGGTCCCCAGGTTTTGATGGTTTAAACGGAGAGATGTGTAAAAGCTTGTGGAAGTTCATTCCGGAATACCTGGAGGCCATTTATAACAGGTGTGTCTGCGAGTGATACTTTCCACGTGAGTTATATTTTTTAAAGAATTGTATTTATTTTTTTATGCACGCTTCATTGCGCGAAATATTAGTTCAAGTGGTAAAGTGAGGACATCGCATAAATTATTTAAAAATGCCTTCAATTCGAAAACGGCTTTGCTTGGGTGACAAATTAGAAATAATTGACGACAATAAAAAGGGGAAAACCCTGAAAGAAATCTCTTTGAAAAATTAAATGAAATTATCGTAAAAAATGGCATAAGTCTTGATGCAGTTTTCAACGCTGATGAAACTGGACTTTACTGGAAGATGTTGGCGAACCAAACTCTAGTTCACGCTAATGAAGACAGAGCACCTGGCCGAAAGTTATCCAAAGAACGAGTTGCAATTCTTGCCTGCTCAAATGCAACGGGAACAATGAAATTAAAGCCTCTTGTAATAGGAAAATCCAAAAACCCTCGTTCCTTTAAAAACAAAACAGTTGCCGTGGACTATGCGCACTCAAAATCCGCGTGGATGAATATCGAAATTTTTGAAACTGGTTTTTAGTAAATTCGTGCTTCAGGTTTGTATATTACAACAATTTTAACTTCAATACTTCTTAATAATACTTTAAATTATAGGTTGAAGATTTTCTTGAAAGTCGAAGTCAACCAAAGCGAGCAATATTACTCCTCGATAACGCTCCTAGTCATCCACCAGAAGAAGATTTGGTGACTCCAAATGGAAAAATATGGACAGTGTTTATGCCACCGAATGTAACGGCTCTAAGTCAACCGATGGACCAGAACGCGATTCGCCTCACCAAATTATTTTACCGAAATTCTTTACTGAGCAGTGTAGTGCAAAAAGAAAATATAAACACAGCGTTAAAGGACCTCACCCTTTTCAATGCAGTTCAACTTATTGCTGCAGCTTGGGGAAAAGTTTCAGGGGTTGTTCTTCAGAAGTGTTAGAAAAACATTTTAATTAATAAAACCACACCTGACGATGAAGATGATGAAGACAATATACCTCTAGCAGATTTGCGATTCAGAGAAGACCTTTCTGTTATTGAGAGCACACTTTCTCTTATCCATACAATGTTTCCCCAGATACGGTTTAACTTATGCATTTGTAGAAATAATTTAAATTAATATTCAAATAAAATTTTAGACAAACTTCAACACAGATGATTTGGAAGCATGGAACAGTGTAGACAATGTACCTGTAGAAGAGAACCCGAGTGCTGAAAATGAACTAGCTATAGAAATTTCGGAAGAGGAGGAAGGTGATACCGCTGCAGTTGTAGCTGTACCGCCAATAAAGCACACTGATACCATCGACTTCTTTGAGAAGTGTATCAAATGGTCTGAAGAAAACAACGTGGAACAGGAAAAAAAATTTTTATTGAAAAACCTACATCAAAAGGCACAGGATCTCAAAATTTCTCGGCCACTAAAGCAAATGAGCATAACAAATTTCTTTTCAGTTGAATAATGCTCATATTTTTGTTATAAAATTCAACTTTTAATAATTTTATTGTATGCATTTTCCATTGTATATGTATTTATTTCAACCAATGTTTATGAAGTTATGAATAAATAGTTATTTTTAAACATATTACGTATGAACCAATATTAATTTAATTTTCGTTTCCGATATAACGAATATTTCAGTTTAACGAGCGGTCCCAACATTATATCATTCGTTATATTGGAGCACCACTGTATTTCCATACATAATGGAACATATTTCCTATGGAATATTAAAGATATTATTTTTCTTCAATATTCTCTGTTTGGGAGTATCATAATGGGCATGCATACATATATTTATGTCTCTTCATATTCTTGGGTATGTGAGACAGAGAACACAATAAAAAATGTCTTTATGTTCTCTGTGTGAGAGGTGTGTTTTGTACGCATTTTTCGCTGTTAAAAGTGGAATGTCAAAGAAATTATTTTTCTTCAATATTCTCTGCTTGGGCATACATGTCAAGTCATCACATGCCGAAAATACATAATATATAATGTATTTATTTCTCTTCATATTCTGCTTGAGTATGTGGAGAACTGTTAAAAATGTTAACATTTCACAGCGTGACTTCAGTGGCTGTGAGGTGAATTCCGTACTATAAATCTAACAAATGTTCGCTGTCGAACCTGCCCCTTCTCTATGCTTTATGTTCTCTACTTTGTGAACACATCAGATTCGGTGAACTTTGACACCTACTGAAATTTACCAATCGTCAAGATGTAAAACTGTATCAAATTTATCTCAATGGCATGAGAGCTAACAAAAATCCTATCATTGGGTATTGAAAGGACAAAAGTCAGTTGTTATAATATTTTTTAAAAAGATTTAAATAGTTTCTCCATATAATAAATAACCACTATTTAGTATTTTTTATTCGTACTAAATGTTGGGTATTGGGTTGATAAATGCCCAAAAATTCTTATTTTGTTCGATCTGGCCACAATGGAAAATGTTATAAAAAACGTTTATTTTGAGACGCTCTCATACTGGAATAAGTTGGGCATCCCATCATTCCTGGTTCACGTTTTAGATATCGTAACTTTTCGCAGGGGTACTCGGCAGATACCAGGGAGTTTCATCACAGACAAATTTTAAGCGTGTTTCACGAGAGTTTTGCAGCAAGGGACTCGAAAATGGCAGAATTGAGCATGAATTGTTTAAATGAGAAATATAATGCTAATTTCAATGTAAAGAAATTTATGCCTACAGATTCGTTTATTTTCTATGCGCCACCGAATTTGGAATTATTTGGAATTAAACATATACTTAGTATATAAGTATGTATGTATGTATATTAAAATTTACCTATGTATTCCAAGATGATTCCATAAAATCATTAAAAATATATAATAGAGTAAAGTTTTGTATTGTTATCCAAAATCATTAATATAAGTTTAAGGTAATTAGTTTTATATTTATAATTTAATGGCACTAAAAGTTTTGATATCATCTTATGTAAAAGTTCAAGCTGTCCTATATGTGCTCATATATAATTATGTGTGCATGTAAACAAATATGACAGACCATACGCATAATGTTTGTTTCTTGTCCCATGCACTGAAAATTATGACGTTATGTAGATATATACACTAAATGCTTCATTCGAAACTCACGTTTTGTCAAAGAGTCAAAGTGTCGACAGACCGACGCGTCGACAAAGCGTCACAACATTGTATTGCTGGTAAAAAAATTGTTGTGCCGAAAAACTAATACTATGTTCGGACCGACAACGAAAACATGTTTTCGTGAGAAAAACTGATTTTCGCACAAAAACTTGCGTTTTCGTCCATGTAAAATCTGTCAAACGAAAACACAGTTTTTGCTGAAAACTACTTGAAAACTTACATTCCACTCATTATAATCGGTGCCTGCTCTAGTTTAATCGATGTTTTTGGAAGACATATTTTGCCGACCCTAAATTGTCACTTGATATTTGTTTACATTCCATATACAAAAACAGCTCTCGCTTGATATTCTCAAATTAGGGGGAATCTCTTGCTCTTGCACGACCTTGCACGGTGCAGAAATTGCAGAAGTTTCCTCTTGGTGCAACGGCACAACAACAAACACACGCAGAAATATATTTGCAATCGCTATAAATATGTCAGACGAAAACCCATGTTTATTTTCTTGACGGCATATATCACTAGATTCTGCAATGGGTGCTCTCTTGGCCTTGCATATTTCGGTATAGGATTTTTGCATTTTGTGTCATCGTGCAATCTTGCAAGAGCAAGAGAATGCCGCTATTGATAGTTGTCAGTGAAAACTCATCGAAAACACACATTGTCGGTCCGAACGACTTAGATTCCACAACATACAAATGTGTTTTCAAAATGTTTTCAATGTTGGTCCGAACATAGTACAAGCGAACGATGGCCGATTGTCACCGCTTCCCTTGCCCCTGTAACAGGTTTACCAACAAACTTGTGTAAATATGCACAGTGGACCAATAAAGTTTACATACACTTAGTTCAATTAAATTACGACACGTTTATTTGTTATAAAATGAATAAATTTTGTGGTTTTTTCTATCCATTTCAAAAGACGTATTATTTAACATTAAATTTAGCATATCAAAATATTTTTTTTTTACACAAATAAAAAAAAGGAATGCTAAAGTTTAAAACGGACATAATATATATCAAAAAAGTTAACGTACTCTAATGATTATTTATATAAATCAAAAGTAATTACAATAATCTTAGCAGTTTTTGGCCTACATTTTGTTACTATTATTGTTCCTAGACATCAATTTCTAGTATTATTTCAGGATATTTTGACCCACTAAGTCAATGATCCAGCTTTTTGGCCTTATTTTGATGAAATTCGATGTTTTCGATTACGATTTTCCAAAAAGTTCCAGATATTTTGAATAGGATTAATGTATGGTGATTGCGGGACCTATGGAGTTATTTTTAATTCCATAACAACCCTGCACGTACAAGATAAGACGGGTGTTTTGGGTCGTTATCCTGTTGTAAATAGAATTGGCCGCTATTAACAGCCGATTTAAGCACACATAAAATTTAAATTTTTTTTCTTAAATTGTTCAGATACAAATGCAAATACAGTCAATCCCGGTTATGTGCCATAATCAAAGATACAGATTTTTGTGGTTTGTTAAAAATAAAAATATAATATGGCACATAAGCGAGTGAGGATACTTACGAGTGGTACTTAAAACAATAATTTCTATGTATTTCAAAAAACCAACCAAGAGATGCAGCAAGATATTGGCAGTTAAGAGGGATGATTTTCATTTAAGCGGAGTACTATTTAACCGGGAAACACTGTACACATAAATCAGAGGAATATTGAATATTTTCTTTTAAACATTTCTTGACTTGAAAATCGACAAATAAACAATGTTGTAAATTTTATTCTAATATATTTGAATACTTATATTTGCGGGGTTGTCACTTTTTCCTTCTCATACAAATATCAGAAATTGTTCAATTTATGATTTTAGCTTTTGCCATCGATGTAATGGTGTTTGTTTTTATGAATGATGCGAGTTTGCCTGTTGAAAGTGCGCTTGCGTGAATGAATGAAAATGTTGTTGTGTGTTTTTCTACAAATTTGGGCATCGACTATTTGGCTGCCATATTGACTTGTGACACTACTGATACTACTTGAGACAATTGCTGTTTTGTAATTTTTGCGGGTGACATATCTACATGTGTACGCATACCTGTATGTAAGTTTGTGTATGCATTATTTGTTGCCAATGTCATGTGCACATATTTATGTATGTACATATGATCAGCGCACACATGTTATTATTGATAAGTGACAATATGATTTGAATTCGCGAATGCGAACATAAACACATACAGTGACTCACACGTCTAACCCGATGAAGGGGGTGTCCAAAAAGGGTGCTGGTGTTTGAACCAGTATTGGGGACTGCGTTTTCTTGGGCCGAACAGCGGTCGTAGTATCGAGTTTTTAAGCCCACGGATCGATTCGGTGCTGGGCCACATCGGTTGACTCAGGACCGTTACGGGGACATCGTTCCGTCCGGCGGCCAATAGAGTAACCTGTTCTAGTCAATTGGCTGGGGGTGTGGGCTGTACCACTGCGTTAGCGCTTTAATTGACCGCTTGGGTGGTCGGTGCTACTGATCCGGTCGGCACTGAAGGCGAGTCCTCCGGCGCGTACAGTCGCACGCACCCAAACTTTGGGCGCTCTAGCTAAGCTCTAAGCTACCGGGGGGGTCGGCAGGTCGCGGATAGCCGAACGGCCGGTAGTAGCAGGTTAGTTGCGAAATAAGTCAAAACGAATAACCAATCCCCGACGAGGAGCGGCAGGAGTGATGGATGCGGCACAAAAGCTAGCAGATCCGTTGAAGCTCCTGTGACTGGCGAATCGACACCGCCACACAAAAATATGTGTCCCCTCATCATGTTTGGACATGATGACAGAAATCAAATCCAGGCGCGACGGACCCATAATGGGCGGCTTCCTGGTCAGCGTCTGTTCACCATGTTAGGTGCGGCTGATATTACAACTTGACCGGTACACAGCGCGGCGCACTGGGAGTCCTTGGTTATCCTGACAGCGATGTCTTCCGCTGGTAGGATGAAAAAGGTGATGTGAGCCTGCTCTGCTGAGGTGTCAGCTGCGTGGTGTATCAGTAAACAGCCACTTCGGTCCCTGGTCAGGGAGTGTGCATTGGGCGCAGGGGTAGTAGCCTGTGTTGCCCCGGGCGAGCGCCGGTCCGTCCGTGTTTTCCGGGACTGGTAAAGCGAAGGACAGGCCTCAGGGAACTGGGGTAGGAGCATGGTTTTTCGAGGGTACACCCGTTCCTGTCTATTTGGATTCTGAGCAATTATTGGTCGTCAGTCACCTTTCGTAAGCCCAAATGTTTGGTAAAAATGCGATAAATCGATGTTTTGGAGATGTTCAATTCCATTTCCATGAATTTCAATGATGAATACGGCTGATTTTTGATGAATTCATGCACAGTTTCGTTGGAATTTCCGGTGATCACGGATTTTGATTGGCCCACATGTTGATCGTCATTTATGTCCCCACGACCACTTTAAAAACGTTGAAACCACTCGTGCACTCCGCTACGGGATAGGCAATCATCGCCATAAACTTCTTTCATCAATTGAAATGTTTCGGTAAAAGTTTTACCAATTTTAAAACAAAATTTGATGTTGGCTCTTTGTTCAAAGCTCATTTTCGCACCGATAGCACAAACATACTGACACTTAAAACGCAATAACTTCACTTCCAATCAATGAAATGTCCTGTTTACGTTAGAACATACCTTGTGTTACTGAAATTAAGAGATAATCGTGTTTGAATCGGGCGAATATTTCCCTAAGTCCTAACTAAAAGGTTTTTGAACTTAAATTGTTTTTCCCCAACGATACTATCGACCTATTGACCGGCCCAAAAAAGAAAAATTATCCAATATATCCATTGATTGATGCGATTTATGGCAAGTGGTGCCGTCTTGTTGAAACCAAATGTCGCCGAGATCACGAGCTTTAATTTCAGGCACCAAATAGTTAATTATCACCAAATGTCAGCTTCAATTTCAGGCATCAAATAGTCGGTTATCAAGGTGTGATAACAGTCGCCACTGACGGTTACGTTCTCACCGACATTAAGAAATATGCACCTATGAATTCACCGGGCCACAAACCACACCATTGAGTTTTCAGAATTTAATGGCAGCTTTTAATCTCTTCAGGTTGCTCTTCGTCACAAATGCGGCAATTTTGCTTATTTACATACTCATTGAGCCATAAATGGGCTGGAAGAAAATTTGGTTCGACAACGTCGGATCTTCTTGAAACTTTTTAAGAATCCATAGAGCGATGCGATGTTACTGGGGAAGGTCGAGCGATATCAGTTCTCGCACAATCTGTATTTTGTACGCTTTTGATTTAAGATATCGACGTGCAATGCGCCAAGTCATTCCATACTCTTCATGGTCTTCGTGTACATTTTCTGCTATATTTTCTTCACTTCGTGCTGGACGTGGTCTATTCTGTCGAATATTATCCAATGTTGAATGCTTGCTCTCAAGATGGGCGATGGTGTTGCGAATATTACACTCAGTAGGCCGATTATATTGACCATAATATTGAAGTTGATCAATTTGTAAACGTCGTTCAGGCGTGAGTCTTTCTTGAAATAGCATGACAGCTTGGCACGACTCACTCGTGATCTATCACAAAGAGGCTTTTGAAAAAGGTTCCGATTGATCTTATATTGTATATATTGAAAAGCAAAAATATTGGATATACTTAAAATATATTAATTCAATACCGAAAATATAAAAATTTTATTTTAATGCATATAATGATTTTGCGTTGGTCTAAACCTCGGTCTTAAGCTTACATATATCCCTAACATCATCAATTCCATTCTTCTTCTTGACTTTTTGCCTTAAATATTGCCTCTTCGGTTAAGTTTATGTAGATCCACTCTTCAGTGAGACAAATCCTTGTTTTTTCTACAGTGGTCTTAGCTACCCAAGTTGCTACCCGAGCTGGGCTTATAGTTTAGGCGGAGTCCCTGCTTACGGACATCATCCACGATTTCGCCGTCGACTACCCGCTCGACCGCGATATTTAATGTCCCCTTCATTACGCATAAGACGGAATACTTCCAGACTAATTTATCGGATACCGACTTCGTGTTATTTCGTTTCCAAGGGGCCGTGGCGACAGAGACGCATGGCGCGGTAAGGCAACCGTTACTTTCCAATGCAATGCGGTGTTAAGAAGACTCCGTTCGAATACAGTCGAGTTCACCTGCTGGCTGCAAATCATCCAATGGACATGGGATTCACATCACACCCTGGATTAGAAAACACAGTACTACTTATAGTTAACAGAAAAATAGGGTTGGGTCTGCTTTTTTGGAAATTCTGCATTCATAATTCCGGAAATCGGAACACCGAGATGTTATGGAAGTCAATTTTCTGGAATTCAAAATTCTGGATAACGAAATTCTAAATTGCAAAATTCTGAATGGCAAAATTCTGTAACATCGCGTCTAAGGCACTTGCGCACTTTTTTGTTATCAACATGCATTTTTAATCATTAATTACAGATTTTTTCCATTCTGTAGTCATATGTTTTATTGCCTAGTAAGTAGTTGTTTACAATTGCATGATTGTATTTGTTATAGTTATTTCTTTGTTTGTTGTTGTTCATTTACTTTTTTGTACTACCATGATTGTATTTGTTATTGTTATTGTTTTGTTTGTTGTTCTTCATTTACTTTTTTGTACTACCATAATGATTTAGTTTACTATGTACCTACATATACA
>NW_024395372.1:0-9958 GCF_016617805.1 Bactrocera tryoni | reverse complement strand
ACATTTAGCAATCGATATTGAGTTGCTTGAGATCATTGGTTTAACATATTTAAGTTAATTAACATTCTTCATCTTACTAAAGTGGACATTAAGCCATAACGGCAGCGCACTTGGAAGAATTCCACAGACTTATATTAAGGTATAAAGTCAATTTTCTTGTATATACACATTTAGCAACCGATATTGAGCTGCTGAAAGTCATTACTTTGACGTACTTAAGTTAATTAACCTTCTTCATCTTACTGAAGTGGACATAAAGCCATAACGGCAGCGCATTTGGAAGAGTTCCACAAACTTATATTAAGGTATAAAGTCAATTTTCTTGTATATACTCATTTAGCAATCGATATTGAGCTCCTGAAAATCATTTATTTAACATACTTAAGATAAATGACCTTCTTCATCTTACTGAAGTGGACATAAAGCCATAACGGCAGCGCATTTGGAAGAATTCCACAGCCTTATATTAAGGTAGAAAATCGATTTTCTTGTATATACACATTTAGCAACCGATATTGAGCTGCTGAAAGTCATTACTTTGACATACTTAAGTTAATTAACCTTCTTCATCTTACTGAAGTGGACATAAAGCCATAACGGCAGCGCATTTGGAAGAGTTCCACAAACTTATATTAAGGTATAAAGTCAATTTTCTTGTATATACACATTTAGCAATCGATATTTAGTTGCTTCAAATCATTAGTTTAACATATTTAAGTTAATTAACATTCTTCATCTTACTAAAGTGGACATTAAGCCATAACGGCAGTGCATTTGGAAGAATTCAACAATCTTATATTAAGGTACAAAGTCGATTTTCTTGTATATAGACATTTAGCAATTGATATTTAGTTTCTTCAAATCATTAATTTAACATATTTAAGTTAATTGACTTTCTTCATCTTACTGAAGTGGACATAAAGCCATAACGGCAGCGCATTTTGAAGAATTCCACAGCCTAATATTAAGGTAGAAAGTCGATTTTCTTGTATATACTCATTTAGCAATCGATATTGAGCTGCTGAAAATCATTTATTTAACATACTTAAGATAAATGACCTTCTTCATCTTACTGAAGTGGACATAAAGCCATAACGGCAGCGCATTTGGAAGAATTCCACAGCCTTATATTAAGGTAGAAAGTCGATTTTCTTTTATATACACATTTAGCAACCGATATTGAGCTGCTGAAAGTCATTACTTTGACATGCTTAAGTTAATTAACCTTCTTCATCTTACTGAAGTGGACATAAAGCCATAACGGCAGCGCATTTGGAAGAGTTCCACAAACTTATATTAAGGTATAAAGTCAATTTTCTTGTATATACACATTTAGCAATCGATATTTAGTTGCTTCAAATCATTAGTTTAACATATTTAAGTTTATTAACCTGCTTCATCTTTCTGAAGTGGACATAAAGCCATAACGGCAGCGAATTTGGAAGAATTCCACAATCTTATATTAAGGTAGAAAGTCAATTTTCTTGTATATACTCATTTAGCAATCGATATTGAGTTGCTTCAAATCATTAGTTCAACATGTTTAAGTTAATTAGCCTTCTTCATCTTACTAAAGTGGAATTAATGCCATAACGGCAGCGCATTTGGAAGAATTCCACAGCCCTATATAATTGTATAAAAACGATTTTCTTGTACATACACAGTTAGCAACCGATATTGAGTTGCCGGAAATCATTAATTTAACACATTTATGTAAATTAACATTCTTCATCTTACTGAAGTTGACGTAAAGCCATAACGGCAGTGCATTTGGAAGAGTTCCACAATCTTATATGAAGGTATAAAGTCGATTTTCTTGTATATACACATTTAGCAATCGATAATGAGTTGCTTCAAATCATTAGTTCAACATGTTTAAGTTAATTAGCCTTCTTCATCTTACTAAAGTGGAATTAATGCCATAACGGCAGCGCATTTGGAAGAATTCCACAGCCCTATAATAATGTATAAAAACGATTTTCTTGTACATACACATTTAGCAACCGATATTGAGTTGCTGGAAATCATTAATTTGACATACTTAAGTTAATTAACCTTCTTCATCTTACTGAAGTGGACATAAAGCCATAACGGCAGTGCATTTGGAAGAATTCCACAATCTTATATTAAAGTACAAAGTCGATTTTCTTGTATATACACATTTAACAATCGATATTTAAATGCTTCAAATCATTAGTTTAACATATTTAAGTTACTTAACCTGCTTCATCTTTCTGAAGTGGACATAAAGCTATAACGGCAGCGAATTTGGAAGAATTCCACAATCTTATAATAAGGTAGAAAGTCAATTTTCTTGTATATACACATTTAGCAATCGATATTGAGTTGCTGAAAATCATTAGTTTAACATACTAAAGTTAATTAGCCTTCTTCATCTTACTGAAGTGGACATATAGCCATAACGGCAGTGCATTTGGAAGAATTCCACAGCCCTATATTAAGGTATAAAGTCGATTTTCTTGTATATACTCATTTAGCAATCGATATTTAGTTGTTTCAAATCATATATTCAACATGTTTAAGTTAATTAGCCTTCTTCATCTTACTGAAGTGGAATTAATGCCATAACGGCAGCGAATTTCGCAGAATTCCACAATCTTATATTAAGGTATAAAGTCGCTTTTCTTGTATATACACATTTAGCAATCGATATTGGGTTGCTTCAAATCATTTATTCAACATGTCTAAGTGAATTAGCCTTCTTCATCATACTGAAGTGGAATTAATGCCATAACGGCAGCGCATTTGGAAGAATTTCACAGCCCTATATTAAGGTATAAGGTAGATTTTCTTGTATATACACATTTAGCAACCGATATTGAGTTGCTGGAAATCATTAATTTAACACATTTAAGTAAATTAACATTCTTCATCTTACTGAAGTGGACATAAAACCATAACGGCAGTGCATTTGGAAGAATTCCACAATCTTATAGTAAGATATAAAGTCGATTTTCTTGTATATACACATATAGCAATCGATATTGTGTTGCTTAAAATCATTTACTTCACTTATTAAGGTAAATTAACATTCTTCATCTTACTGAAGTTGACGTTAAGCCATAACGGCAGTGCATTTGGAAAAGTTCCACACTCTTATATTAAGGTATAAAGTCGATTTTCTTGTATATGCACATTTAGCAATCGATAATGAGTTGCTTCAAATCATTAATTCAACATGTTTAAGTTAATTAGCCTTCTTCATCTTACTGAAGTGGAATTAATGCCATAACGGCAGCGCACTTGGAAGGATTCCACAGCCCTATATTAAGGTATAAAGTCGATTTTCTTGTATATACACATTTAGCAACCGATATTGAGTTCTTGGAAATCATTAATTTGACATACTTAAGTTAATTAACCTTCTTCATCTTACTGAAGTGGACATAAAGCCATAACGGCAGTGCATAACGGCAGTGCATTTGGAAGAATTCCACAATCTTATATTAAGGTACAAAGTCGACTTTCTTGTATATACACATTTAGCTATCGATATTTAAATGCTTCAAATCATTAGTTTAACATATTTAAGTTAATTAACCTTCTTCATCTTTCTTAAGTGGACATAAAGCCATAACGGCAGCGCATTTGGAAGAATTCCACAGCCTTATATTAAGGTAGGAAGTCGATTTTCTTGTATATACTCATTTAGCAACCGATATTGAGTTGCTGAAAATCATTAATTTAACATACTAAAGTTAATTGACCTTCTTCATCTTACTGAAGTGGACATATAGCCATAACGGCAGTGTATTTGGAAGAATTCCACAATCTTATCTTAAGGTACAAAGTCGACTTTCTTGTATATACACATTTAGCAATCGATATTTAAATGCTTCAAATCATTAGTTTAACATATTTAAGTTAATTAACCTTCTTCATCTTTCTAAAGTGGACATAAAGCCATAACGGCAGCGCATTTGGAAGAATTCCACAGCCTTATATTAAGGTAGAAAGTCGGTTTTCTTGTATATACTCATTTAGCAATCGATATTTAAATGCTTCAAATCATTAGTTTAACATATTTAAGTTAATTAACCTTCCTCATCTTTCTTAAGTGGACAAAAAGCCATAACGGCAGAGCATTTGGAAGAATTTCACAGCCTTATATTAAGGTAGAAAGTCGATTTTCTTGTATATACTCATTTAGCAATCAATATTTAAATGCTTCAAATCATTAGTTTAACATATTTAAGTTAATTAACCTTCTTCATCTTTCTTAAGTGGACATAAAGCCATAACGGCAGCGCATTTGGAAGAGTTCCACAATCTTATATTAAAGTATAAAGTCAATTTTCTTGTATATACACATTTAGCAATCGATATTTAGTTGCTTCAAATCATTAGTTTAACATATTTAAGTTTATTAACCTGCTTCATCTTTCTGAAGTGGACATAAAGCCATAACGGCAGCGAATTTGGAAGAATTCCACAATCTTATATTAAGGTAGAAAGTCAATTTTCTTGTATATACTCATTAGGCAATCGATATTGAGTTGCTTCAAATCATTTATTCAACATGTTTACGTTAATTAACAATTTTCATCTTACTAAAGTTGGCATAAAGCCATAACGGCAGTGCATTTGGAAGACATCCACAATCTTATATTAAGGTATAAAGTCGATTTTCTTGTATATACAAATTTAGCAACCGATATTGAGTTGCTAGAAATCATTAATTTAACATATTTAAGTAAATTAAAATTCTTCATCTTACTGAAGTTGACATAAAGCCATAACGGCAGTGCATTTGGCAGAGTTCCACAATCTTATATTAAGGTATAAAGTCGATTTTCTTGTATATACACATTTAGCAATCGATATTGAGTTGCTTCAAATCATTTATTCAACATGTTTAAGTTAATTAGCCTTCTTCATCTTACTGAAGTGGAATTATTGCCATAACAGCAGCGCATTTGGAAGAATTCCACAGCCCTATATTAAGGTATAAAGCCGATTTTCTTGTACATACACATTTAGCAACCGATATTGAGTTGCTGGAAATCATTAATTTGACATACTTAAGTTAATTAACCTTCTTCATCTTACTGAAGTGGACATAAAGCCATAACGGCAGTGCATTTGGAAGAATCCCACAATCTTATATTAAAGTACAAAGTCGATTTTCTTGTATATACACATTTAGCAACCGATATTGAGTTGCTGAAAATCATTAATTTAACATACTAAAGTTAATTAACCTTCTTCATCTTACTGAAGTGGACATATAGCCATAACGGCAGTGCATTTGGAAGAATTCCACAATCTTATATTAAGGTACAAAGTCGACCTTCTTGTATATACACATTTAGCAATCGATATTTAAATGCTTCAAATCATTAGTTTAACATATTTAAGTTAATTAACCTTCCTCATCTTTCTTAAGTGGACAAAAAGCCATAACGGCAGAGCATTTGGAAGAATTTCACAGCCTTATATTAAGGTAGAAAGTCGATTTTCTTGTATATACTCATTTAGCAATCGATATTTAAATGCTTCAAATCATTAGTTTAACATATTTAAGTTAATTAACCTTCTTCATCTTTCTTAAGTGGACATAAAGCCATAACGGCAGCGCATTTGGAAGAGTTCCACAATCTTATATTAAGGTATAAAGTCAATTTTCTTGTGTATACACATTTAGCAATCGATATTTAGTTGCTTCAAATCATTAGTTTAACATATTTAAGTTAAATAACCTGCTTCATCTTTCTGAAGTGGACATAAAGCTATAACGGCAGCGAATTTGGAAGAATTCCACAATCTTATATTAAGGTAGAAAGTCAATTTTCTTGTATATACTCATTAGGCAATCGATATTGAGTTGCTGAAAATCATTTATTTAACATACTTAAGATAATTGACCTTCTTCATCTTACTGAAGTGGACATAAAGCCATAACGGCAGCGCATTTGGAAGAATTCCACAGACTTATTTTAAGGTACAAAGTCGATTTTCTTGTATATACACATTTAAACACCGATATTGAGTTGCTGAAAATCATTAATTTAACATACTTAAGTTAATTAACCTTCTTCATCTTACTGAAGTGGACATACAGCTATAACGCCAGTGGATTTGGAAGAATTCCGCAATCTTATATTCAGGTACAAAGTCGACTTTCTTGTATATACACATTTAGCAATCGATATTTAGTTGCTTCAAATCATTAGTTTAACATATTTAAGTTAATTAACCTTCTTCATCTTTCTTAAGTGGACATAAAGCCATAGCGGCAGTGCATTTGGAAGAATTCCACAATCTTATATTAAGGTATAAAGTCGATTTGCTTGTATATATACATTTAGAAATCGATATTGGGTTGCTTCAAATCATAAATTTAACATATTGAGGTTAATTAATCTTCTTCATCTTACTGAAGTGGACATAAAGCCATAACGGCAGTGCATTTGGAAGAATTCCACAATTTTATATTAAGGTATAAAGTCGATTTGCTTTTATATATACATTTAGAAATCGATATTGGGTTGCTTCAAATCATTAATTTAACATATTTAAGATAATTAACCTTCTTCCTCTTACTAAAGTGGACATTAAGCCATAACGGCTGTGCATTTGGAAGAATTCAACAATCTCATATTAAGGTACAAAGTCGATTTTCTTGTATATAGAAATTTAGGAATTGATATTTAGTTTCTTCAAATCATTAGTTTAACATATTAAAATTAATTAATCTTCTTCATTTTACTGAAGTGGACATAAAGCCATAACGGCAGCGCATTTGTAAGAATTCCACAGCCTAATATTTAGATACAAAGTCGATTTTCTTATATACATATACACACTTAGGAATCGATATTGAGTTGCTTCAAATTATTAGTTAAACATATTTAAGTTAATTAACCTGCTTCATCTTACTGAAGTGGACATAAAGCTATAACGGCAGCGAATTTGGAAGAATTCCAGAATCTTATATTAAGGTATAAAGTCGATTTTCTTGTATACACTCATTTAGCGATCGATATTGAGTTGCTGAAAATCAGTAATTTAACATATTTAAGTTAATTGACCTTCCTCATCTTACTGAAGTGGACATAAAGCCATAACGGCAGCGCATTTGGAAGAATTCCGCAGCCTAATATTAAGGTAGAAAGTCGATTTTCTTGTATATACTCATTTAGCAATCGATATTGAGTTGCTGAAAATCAGTTATTTAACATACTTAAGATAATTGACCTTCTTCATCTTACTCAAGTGGACATAAAGCCATAACGGCAGCGCACTTGGAAGAATTCCACAGACTTATATTAAGGTACAAAGTCGATTTTCTTGTATATACTCATTTAGCAACCGATATTAAGTTGCTGAAAATCATTAATTTAACATACTTAAGTTAATTAACCTTCTTCATCTTACTGAAGTGGACATACAGCTATAACGGCAGTGCATTTGGAAGAATTCCACAATCTTATATTAAGGTATAAAGTCGATTTGCTTGTATATATACATTTAGAAATCGATATTTAGTTTCTTCAAATCATTAATTTAACATATTTAAGTTAATTGACTTTCTTCATCTTACTGAAGTGGACATAACGCCATAACGGCAGCGCATTTTGAAGAATTCCACAGCCTAATATTAAGGTAGAAAGTCGATTTTCTTGTATATACTCATTTAGCAATCGATATTGAGCTGCTGAAAATCATTTATTTAACATACTTAAGATAAATGACCTTCTTCATCTTACTGAAGTGGACATAAAGCCATAACGGCAGCGCATTTGGAAGAATTCCACAGCCTTATATTAAGGTAGAAAGTCGATTTTCTTGTATATACACATTTAGCAACCGATATTGAGCTGCTGAAAGTCATTACTTTGACATACTTAAGTTAATTAACCTTCTTCATCTTACTGAAGTGGACATAAAGCCATAACGGCAGCGCATTTTGAAGAATTCCACAGCCTAATATTAAGGTAGAAAGTCGATTTTCTTGTATATACTCATTTAGCAATCGATATTGAGCTGCTGAAAATCATTTATTTAACATACTTAAGATAATTGACCTTCTTCATCTTACTCAAGTGGACATAAAGCCATAACGGCAGCGCACTTGGAAGAATTCCACAGACTTATATTAAGGTACAAAGTCGATTTTCTTGTATATACTCATTTAGCAACCGATATTGAGTTGCTGAAAATCATTAATTTAACATACTTAAGTTAATTAACCTTCTTCAACTTACTGAAGTGGACATACAGCTATAACGGCAGTGCATTTGGAAGAATTCCGCAATCTTATATTAAGATATAAAGTCGATTTTCTTGTATATACACATTTAGCATTCGATATTTAGTTTCTTCAAATCATTAATTTAACATACTTAAGTTAATTAACCTTCTTCAACTTACTGAAGTGGACATACAGCTATAACGGCAGCGCATTTGGAAGAATTCCACAGACTTATATTAAGGTACAAAGTCGATTTTCTTGTATATACACATTTAACAACCGATATTGAGTTGCTGAAAATCGTTAATCTAACATACTTAAGTTAATTAACCTTCTTCATCTTACTGTAGTGGACATATAGCCATAACGGCAGTGCATTTGGAAGAATTCCACAATCTTATATTAAGGTATAAAGTCGATTTGCTTGTATATATACAATTAGAAATCGATATTTAGTTTCTTCAAATCATTAATTTAACATATTTAAGTTAATTGACTTTCTTCATCTTACTGAAGTGGACATAACGCCATAACGGCAGCGCATTTTGAAGAATTCCACAGCCTAATATTAAGGTAGAAAGTCGATTTTCTTGTATATACTCATTTAGCAATCGATATTGAGCTGCTGAAAATCATTTATTTAACATACTTAAGATAATTGACCTTCTTCATCTTACTCAAGTGGACATAAAGCCATAACGGCAGCGCACTTGGAAGAATTCCACAGACTTATATTAAGGTACAAAGTCGATTTTCTTGTATATACTAATTTAGCAACCGATATTGAGTTGCTGAAAA
Source organism: Bactrocera tryoni (assembly GCF_016617805.1). NCBI lineage: Eukaryota > Metazoa > Arthropoda > Insecta > Diptera > Tephritidae > Bactrocera > Bactrocera tryoni. The sequence goes on along the minus strand of NW_024395372.1, from coordinate 945 downwards.
TCATTAATTTAACATACTTAAGTTAATTAACCTTCTTCAGCTTACTGAAGTGGACATACAGCTATAACGGCAGTGCATTTGGAAGAATTCCGCAATCTTATATTAAGATATAAAGTCGATTTTCTTGTATATACACATTTAGCATTCGATATTTAGTTTCTTCAAATCATTAACTTAACATACTTAAGTTAATTAACCTTCTTCAACTTACTGAAGTGGACATACAGCTATAACGGCAGTGCATTTGGAAGAATTCCGCAATCTTATATTAAGATATAAAGTCGATTTTCTTGTATATACACATTTAGCAATCGATATTGAGTTGCTTGAAATCATTGGTTTAACATATTTAAGTTAATTAACATTCTTCATCTTACTAAAGTGGACATTAAGCCATAACGGCAGCGCACTTGGAAGAATTCCACAGACTTATATTAAGGTATAAAGTCAATTTTCTTGTATATACACATTTAGCAACCGATATTGAGCTGCTGAAAGTCATTACTTTGACGTACTTAAGTTAATTAACCTTCTTCATCTTACTGAAGTGGACATAAAGCCATAACGGCAGCGCATTTGGAAGAGTTCCACAAACTTATATTAAGGTATAAAGTCAATTTTCTTGTATATACTCATTTAGCAATCGATATTGAGCTCCTGAAAATCATTTATTTAACATACTTAAGATAAATGACCTTCTTCATCTTACTGAAGTGGACATAAAGCCATAACGGCAGCGCATTTGGAAGAATTCCACAGCCTTATATTAAGGTAGAAAATCGATTTTCTTGTATATACACATTTAGCAACCGATATTGAGCTGCTGAAAGTCATTACTTTGACATACTTAAGTTAATTAACCTTCTTCATCTTACTGAAGTGGACATAAAGCCATAACGGCAGCGCATTTGGAAGAGTTCCACAAACTTATATTAAGGTATAAAG
>NW_024395371.1:0-2725 GCF_016617805.1 Bactrocera tryoni | reverse complement strand
TTTGGAATAATTCGACATTCTTATATTTAGGTATAAAGTCGATTTTCTTGTAGATACACATTTAGCTGTCGATATTGAGTTGCTTTAAATCATTAAATTAACATATTTAAGTTAATTTACCTTCCTCATCTTACTGAAGTTGACATAAAGCCATAACGGCAGTGCATTTGGAATAATTCGACATTCTTATATTCAGGTATTAAATAGATTTTCTTGTATATACACATTTAGCAATCGCTACTGAGTTACTTCAAATCATTAATTTAATATATTTAAGTTAATTAACCTTCCTCATCTTACTGAAGTTGACATAAAGCCATAAATGCAGTGTATTTGGAATAATTCGACATTCTTATATTCCGGTATAAAATCGATTTTCTTGTATATACACATTAAGCAATCGATACTGAGTTACTTCAAATCACTAATTTAATATATTTAATTTAATTCACCTTCCTAATCTTACTGAAGTTGACATAAAACCATAACGGCACTGCATTTGGAATAATTCGACATTCTTATATTTAGGTATAAAGTCGATTTTCTTGTAGATACACATTTAGCAGTGGATATTTAGTTGCTTTAAATCATTAAATTAACATATTTAAGTTAATTTACCTTCCTCATCTTACTGAAGTTGACATAAAGCCATAACGGCAGTGCATTTGGAATATTTCGACATTCTTATATTCAGGCATTAAATCGATTTTCTTGTATATACACATTTAGCAATCGATATTGAGTTACTTTAAATCATTAATTTAATATATTTAAGTTAATTAACCTTCCTCATCTTACTGAAGTTGACATAAAACCATAACGGCACTGCATTTGGAATAATTCGACATTTTTATATTTAGGTATAAAGTCGATTTTCTTGTGGATACAGATTTAGCAGTCGATATTGAGTTGCTTTAAATCATTAAATTAACATATTTAAGTTAATTTACCATCCTCATCTTACTGAAGTTGACATAAAGCCATAACGGCAGTGCATTTTGAGTAACACGACATTCTTATTTTCAGGTATAAAGTCGATGTTCTTGTATATACACACTTAGCAGTCGATATTGAGTTGCCTTAAATCATTAATTTTAAATTTTTAATTTAATAAACTTTCTTTATCTTAACGAAGTTGACATAAAGCCATAACGGCAGTGCATTTGGAATAATTCGGCATTCTTATATTTAGGTATAAAGTCGATTTTCTTGTATATACAGATTTAGCAGTCGATATTGAGTTGCTTTAAATCATTAAATTAACATATTTAAGTTAATTTACCATCCTCATCTTACTGAAGTTGACATAAAGCCATAACTGCAGTGTATTTGGAATAATTCGACATTCTTATATTCAGGTATAAAATCGATTTTCTTGTATATACACATTTAGCAATCGATAATGAGTTACTTCAAATCACTAATTTAATATATTTAAGTTAATTAACCTTCCTTATCTTACTGAAGTTGACATAAAACCATAACGGCACTGCATTTGGAATAATTCGACATTCTTATATTTAGGTATAAAGTCGATTTTCTTGTAGATACACATTTAGCAGTCGATATTGAGTTGCTTTAAATCATTAAATTAACATATTTAAGTTAATTTACCTTCCTCATCTTACTGAAGTTGACATAAAGCCATAACGGCAGCGCATTTGGAATAATTCAACATTCTTATATTCAGGCATTAAATCGATTTTTTTGTATATACACATTTAGCAATCGATATTGAGTTACTTCAAATCATTAATTTAATATATTTAAGTAAATTAACCTTCCTCATCTAACTGAAGTTGACATAAAATCATAACGGCACTTCATTTGGAATAATTCGACATTTTTATATTTAGGTATAAAGTCGATTTTCTTGTAGATACACATTTAGCAGTCGATATCGAGTTGCTTTAAATCATTAAATTAACATATTTAAGTTAATTAACCTTCCTCATCTTACTGAAGTTGACATAAAACCATAACGGCACTGCACTTGGAATAATTCGACATTCTTATATTTAGGTATAAAGTCGATTTTCTTGTAAATGTGTATCTACAAGAAAATCGATTTATACCTAAATATAAGAATGTCGAATTATTCCAAATGCAGTGCCGTTATGATTTTATGTCAACTTCAGTTAGATGAGGAAGGTTAATTTACTTAAATATATTAAATTAATGATTTGAAGTAACTCAATATCGATTGCTAAATGTGTATATACAAAAAAATCGATTTAATGCCTGAATATAAGAATGTTGAATTATTCCAAATGCACTTAATTTACCTTCCTCATTTTACTGAAGTTGACATAAAGCCATAACGGCAGTTCATTTGGAATAATTCGACATTATTATATTTAGGTATAAAGTCGATTTTCTTGTAGTTACACATTTAGCAGTCGATATTGAGTTACTTCAAATCATTAATTTAATATATTTAAGTTAATTAACCTTCCTTATCTAACTGAAGTTGACATAAAGTCATAACTGCAGTGTATTTGGAATAATTCGACATTTTTATATTTAGGTATAAAGTCGATTTTCTTGTAGATACACATTTAGCAGTCGATATTGAGTTGCTTTAAATCATTAAATTAACATATTGAAGTTAATTAACCTTCCTCATCTTACTGAAGTTGACATAAAACCATAACGGCACTGCATTTGGAATAATTCGACATTCTTATATTTAGGTACAAAGTCGATTTTCTTGTAGATACACATT
>NW_024395370.1:0-12819 GCF_016617805.1 Bactrocera tryoni | reverse complement strand
ATAGTTTATTAGATTTAGAGTATATAAAAACACGTTTCAGCTGGTTTTGTGAAATTATAATTTTTTACGCAGATATTAACAATTTATTTTTTCAGCATTTACGAGAGAAAAACTAATTTTGTTGATACCTATTCGAGCTCGGTGTTCGGTTTGTGGTAACAATGATACAAAATAAGTTTAATTGACATATATTGCAGTTATATAATCCAACCGAATTATTTCGTTGAAATTATAAACAATTTTTTTAAACAAATAATTTTTTTTACAACTTCTCAATCGTTTTTAATTACGTTTCTTGCAAATAACTGTTACGTGTTCAATTGCGCGTCTTACAAATAAACAAAATTTTAGGGGACTCAATTTCGTGGAAAGTTATCAGCATTTTTCTGTGAACACAACAACAACAACAACATTGAAATCTGTTTTGTGTTGCAGCAAGTTGCTCAAATTGAATTTATTTTTGTATTGAGATCCGGCTCCATCGGAGAAATATATCACTTTTTTGATACTCGTTTGACCAAATTTGCTTTTCAAGTAGGCGATGACTTTCGTGTTAAATAAATGCACCGCGTTTGCATCATGGTGCAAATTTTCAGAAATCAAGACGTAGTTTTCATTTTTGATCGCGTTATTTTTTTTATAGTACACTACATAGGGATGTAAAGTTGCCTGAACATTAGCCCAATGTTGAGACTGCACGGCATCTTGTACTTGGCAAGTATAATTTTCGGAAAAATCAAGAGTCACAAAAAATTCTCCTTCATTTACATTACGTTTCATTTCCTCGAAATAGGCTGCTTGCGATCTAGCTAAGAAATCATGCTTGGCAACGGCAGGCAAATCTTTGATCAGTTGCTGCAAAAATTCTTCCCTTGATGAAGAATTCAGTAGAAGTTCGCACCTGTAACCATAGAGAGGGTCAACAATAGTGATCATTGAGTTACTGTAAAAATTATTCTACATTATACATACCTGTCTGTACTTGTCCATTGTTGAAATTGAATTTGTGATACTCCATTTTGCTCAAGTAATATTTTCAACTTATTTTTAAATTAATTATTCTTCTTCGTCTTACTAAAGCTGACATAAGGCGATAACGGCAGTGCATTTGGAAGAATTCTACAATCTTATAATAAGATATAAAGTCAATTTTCTTGTATATACACATTTAGCAATCGATTTTGAGTTGCTGCAAATCATTAATTTAACATATTTAAATAAATTTACCTTCTTCATCTTACTGAAGCTGGCATGAAGCCATACCGGCAGGGCATTTGGAAGAATTCCACAATCGCTTATTTAGATATAAAGTCGATTTTCTTGTATATACACATTTAGCAATCGACACTGAGTTGCTTCAAATCATTTACTTCACTTATTCAAGTTAATTAACCTTCTTCATTTTACTGAAGTGGACATAAAGCCATAATGGCAGTGCATTTGGAAAAATTCCACAATCTTATATTTAGGTATAAAGTCAGTTTTCCCTTATATACACATTAAGCATTCTTCACTAATTTAAGTTAATTAACCTTCTGCATCTTACTGAAGTGGACATAAAGCCATAACGGCAGTGCATTTGGAAGAATTCCACAATTTTACATTTAGATATAAAGTCGATTTTCTTGTATATACACATTTAGCAAACGATATTGAGTTGCTGCAAATCATTAATTTAACATATTTAAGCTAATTTAACTTCTTCATCTTACTGAAGCTGACATAAGGCCATAACGGCAGTGCATTTGGAAGAATTCCACAATTTTACATTTAGATATAAGGTTAATTTTCTTGTATGTACACATTAAGCAAACGATATTGAGTTGCTGCAAATCATTAATTTAACATATTTAAGCTAATTTAACTTCCTCATCTTACTGAAGTCGACATATAGCCATAACGACAGTGCATTTGGAAGAATTCCACAATCTTATAATAAGATATAAAGGAGATTTTCTTGTATGTACACATTTAGCAATCGATTTTGAGTTGCTGCAGATCATTAATTTAATATATTTAAGTTAATTTAGCCCTTTGATCTTACTGAAGTGGACATATTAACGGCAGTGCATTTGGAAGAATTCCACAATCTTATATTGAGGTATAAAGTCAATTTTCTTAAATATACTCATTTAGCAATCGACATTGAGTTTTCACTATTTCAACAAATTTAAGTAATTTACCTCCTTCATCTTACAGAAGCTGGCGTAAAGCCATAACGGCAGAGCATTTGGAAGAATTCCACAATCGCTTATTTAGATATAAAGTCGTTTTTCTTGTATATACACATTTAGTAATCGATATTGAGTTGCTTCAAATCATTAGTTTAACATATTTAAGTTAATTAACCTTCTTTATTTTACTGAAGAGAAGATAAAGCCATAACGGCAGTGCATTTGGAAGAACGCCACAATCTTATATTAAGGCATAAAGTCGATCTTGTTGTACATATATACACATTTAGCAATCGATATTGAGTTGCTTCAAATCATTAGTTTAACATATTTAAGTTAATTAACCTTATTTATCTCACTGAAGAGAAGATAAAGCCATAACGGCAGTGCATTTGGAAGAACGCCACAATCTTATATTAAGGCATAAAGTCGATCTTGTTGTATATACACATTTAGCAAGCGATATTGAGTTGCTTCAAATCTTTTACTTCACTTAATTAAGTTAATTAACCTTCTTCATCTTACTGAAGTGGACATAAAGCCATAATGGCAGTGCATTTGAAAAAATTCCACAATCTTATATTCAGATATAAAGTCGATTATCTTGTATATTCAAATTTAGCAATCGACATTGAGTTACTGTAAATCATTAGTTTAACATATTTAAGTTCATTTACCTTCTTCATCTTACTGAAGTTGACATAAAGCCATAACGGCAGTGCATTTGGAAGAATTTCCCAATCTTATATTGAGATATACAGTCGATTTTCTTGTATATACACATTTAGGAATCGATACTGAGTTGCTGCAAATCAATTGTTTAACATATTTAAGTTAATTTACCTTCTTCATCTTACTGAAGCTGGTATAAAGCCATAACGGCGGAGCATTTGGAAAAATTCGGCAATCTTGTATGAAGGTATAAAGTGAACTCTCTTGTATATAGACATTAAGCAATCGATATTGAGTTGCAGCATATCACTAATTTAACATATTTAAGCAATTTACCTTTTTCATCTTACTGAAGCTGGCATAAAGCCATAACGTCAGTGCATTTGGAAGAACGCCACAATCTTATACTAAGGCATAAAGTCGATTTTCTTGTATATACACATTTAGCAATCGATATTTGATTTGCTGCAAATCACTTATTTAACATATTTAAGTTAATTAACCTTCTTTATCTTACTGAAGTGGACATATAGCAATAACGGCAGTGCATTTGGAAGAATTCCACAATCTTATATTGAGGTATTAAGTCAATTTTCCTTTATATATACATTAAGCAATCGATATTGAGTTGCTGCAAATCATTAATTTAACATATTTAAGTTAATTTACCTTCTTGATCTTACTGAAGTTGACATAAAGCCATAACGGCAGTGCATTTGGAAGAATTCCGCAATCTTATAATAAGATATAAAGTCAATTTTCTTGTATATACACATTTAGCAATCGATATTGAGTTGCTGCAAATCACTAATTTAGCATATTTAAGTAATTAACCTTCTTCATCTTACTGATGCTGGCATAAAGCCATAACGGCAGAGCATTTGGAAGAATTCCACAATCTTATATTGAGGTATAAAGTCGGTTTTCCTTTATATATACATTAAGCAATCGATATTGAGTTGCTGCAAATCATTACTTTAACATATTTAAGTTAATTTACCTTCTTTATCTTACTGAAGTTGACATAAAGCCATAACGGCAGTGCATTTGGAAGAATTCCGCAATCTTATAATAAGATATAAAGTCAATTTTCTTGTATATACACATTTAGCAATCGATATTGAGTTGCTGCAAATCATTAATTTAACATATTTAAGTAATTAACCTTCTTCATCTTACTGAAGCTGGCATAAAGCCATAACGGCAGTGCATTTGGAAGAACGCCACAATCTTATACTAAGGCATAAAGTCGATTATCTTGTATATTCAAATTTAGCAATCGACATTGAGTTACTGTAAATCATTAGTTTAACATATTTAAGTTATTTACCTTCTTCATCTTACTGAAGTTGACATAAAGCCATAACGGCAGTGCATTTGGAAGAATTTCCCAATCTTATATTGAGATATACAGTCGATTTTCTTGTATATACACATTTAGGAATCGATACTGAGTTGCTGCAAATCAATTGTTTAACATATTTAAGTTAATTTACCTTCTTCATCTTACTGAAGCTGGTATAAAGCCATAACGGCGGAGCATTTGGAAAAATTCGGCAATCTTGTATGAAGGTATAAAGTGAACTCTCTTGTATATAGACATTAAGCAATCGATATTGAGTTGCAGCATATCACTAATTTAACATATTTAAGCAATTTACCTTTTTCATCTTACTGAAGCTGGCATAAAGCCATAACGTCAGTGCATTTGGAAGAACGCCACAATCTTATACTAAGGCATAAAGTCGATTTTCTTGTATATACACATTTAGCAATCGATATTTGATTTGCTGCAAATCACTTATTTAACATATTTAAGTTAATTAACCTTCTTTATCTTACTGAAGTGGACATATAGCAATAACGGCAGTGCATTTGGAAGAATTCCACAATCTTATATTGAGGTATTAAGTCAATTTTCCTTTATATATACATTAAGCAATCGATATTGAGTTGCTGCAAATCATTAATTTATCATATTTAAGTTAATTTACCTTCTTGATCTTACTGAAGTTGACATAAAGCCATAACGGCAGTGCATTTGGAAGAATTCCGCAATCTTATAATAAGATATAAAGTCAATTTTCTTGTATATACACATTTAGCAATCGATATTGAGTTGCTGCAAATCACTAATTTAGCATATTTAAGTAATTAACCTTCTTCATCTTACTGATGCTGGCATAAAGCCATAACGGCAGAGCATTTGGAAGAATTCCACAATCTTATATTGAGGTATAAAGTCAATTTTCCTTTATATATACATTAAGCAATCGATATTGAGTTGCTGCAAATCATTAATTTAACATATTTAAGTTAATTTACCTTCTTGATCTTACTGAAGTTGACGTAAAGTCATAACGGCAGTGCATTTGGAAGAATTCCGCAATTTATAATAAGATATAAAGTCAATTTTCTTGTATATACACATTTAGCAATCGATATTGAGTTGCTGCAATTCATTAATTTAACATATTTAAGTTAATTTACCTTCTTGATCTTACTGAAGTTGACATAAAGCCATAACGGCAGTGCATTTGGAAGAACGCCACAATCTTATACTAAGGCATAAAGTCAATTTTCTTGTATATACACATTTAGCAATCGATATTGAGTTGCTGCAAATCACTAATTTAGCATATTTAAGTAATTAACCTTATTCATCTTACTGATGCTGGCATAAAGCCATATCGGCAGAGCATTTGGAAGAACTCCACAATCTTATATTGAGGTATAAGATCAATTTTCCTTTATATATACATTAAGCAATCGATATTGAGTTGCTGCAAATCATTACTTTAACATATTTAAGTTAATTTACCTTCTTTATCTTACTGAAGTTGACATAAAGCCATAACGGCAGTGCATTTGGAAGAATTCCGCAATCTTATAATAAGATATAAAGTCAATTTTCTTGTATATACACATTTAGCAATCGATATTGAGTTGCTGCAAATCATTAATTTAACATATTTAAGTAATTAACCTTCTTCATCTTACTGAAGCTGGCATAAAGCCATAACGGCAGTGCATTTGGAAGAACGCCACAATCTTATACTAAGGCATAAAGTCGATTTTCTTGTATATACACATTTAGCAATCGATATTGATTTGCTGCAAATCACTTATTTAACATATTTAAGTTAATTAACCTTCTTTATCTTACTGAAGTGGACATATAGCCATAACGGCAGTGCATTTGGAAGAATTCCACAATCTAATATTGAGGTATAAAGTCAATTTTCCTTTATATATACATTAAGCGATCGATATTGAGTTGCTGCAAATCATTAATTTAACATATTTAAGTTAATTTACCTTCTTGATCTTACTGAAGTTGACGAAAAGTCATAACGGCAGTGCATTTGGAAGAATTCTGCAATCTTATAATAAGATATAAAGTCAATTTTCTTGTATATACACATTTAGCAATCGATATTGAGTTGCTGCAATTCATTAATTTAACATATTTAAGTTAATTTACTTTCATTACCTTACTGAAGTGGACATATAGCCATAACGGCAGTGCATTTGGAAGAATTTCACAATCTTATATTGAGTTATTAAGTCAATTTTCCTTTATATATACATTAAGCAATCGATATTGAGTTGCTGCAAATCATTAATTTAACATATTTAAATTAATTACTCTTCTTCGTCTTACTAAAGCTGACATAAGGCCATAACGGCAGTGCATTTGGAAGAATTCCACAATCTTATAATAAGATATAAAGTAAATTTTCTTGTATATACACATTCAGCAATCGATATTAAGTTGCTTCAAATCATTTACTTCACTTACTTAAGTTAATTAACCTTCTTCATCTTACTGAAGTGGACATAAAGCCATAACGGCAGTGCATTTGGAAGAATTCCACAATTTTGCATTTAGATATAAGGTTGATTTTCTTGTATATACACATTTAGCAAACGATATTGAGTTGCCGCAAATCATTAGTTAAACATATTTAAGTAATTTAACATCTTCATCTTACCGAAGTTGACATAAAGCCATAACGGCAGTGCATTTGGAAGAATTCCGCAATCTTATAATAAGATATAAAGTCAATTTTCTTGTATATACACATTTAGCAATCGATATTGAGTTGCTGCAATTCATTAATTTAACATATTTAAGTTAATTTACTTTCATTACCTTACTGAAGTGGACATATAGCCATAACGGCAGTGCATTTGGAAGAATTTCACAATCTTTTATTAAGTTATTAAGTCAATTTTTTTTTATATATACATTAAGCAATCGATATTGAGTTGCTGCAAATCATTAATTTAACATATTTAAATTAATTACTAAAGCTGACATAAGGCCATAACGGCAGTGCATTTGGAAGAATTCCTAATCTTATAATAAGATATAAAGTCAATTTTCTTGTATATACACATTTAGCAATTGATTTTGAGTTGCTGCAAATCATTAATTTAACATATTTAAGTTAATTTAACTTCTTAATCTTACTGAAGTGAACATAAAGCCATAACGGCAGAGCATTTGGAAGAATTCCACAATCTTATATTCAGGTAGAAAGTCGAATTTCTTTTATATACACATTTAGCAATCGATATTGATTTGCTGCAAATCACTTATTTAACATTACTGAAGTGGACATATAGCCATAACGGCAGTGCGTTTGGAAGAATTCCACAATCTTATATTGAGGTATAAAGTCAATTTTCTTGTTTATACATTAAGCAATCGATATTGAGTTGCTGCAAATCATTAATTTAACATATTTAAGTTAATTTACCTTCTTGATCTTACTGAAGTTGACGTAAAGCCATAACGGCAGTGCATTTGGAAGAATTCCGCAATCTTATAATAAGATATAAAGTCAATTTTCTTGTATATACACATTGAGCAATCGATTTTGAGTTGCTACAAATCAATAATTTAACATATTTAAGTAAATTTACCTTCTTCATCTTACTGAAGCTGGCATAAAGCTATAACGGCATAGCATTTGGAAGAATTCCACAATCGCTTATTCAGATATAAAGTTGATTTTCTTGTATATACACATTTAGCAATCGACACTGAGTTGCTTCAAATCATTTACTTCACTTATTTAAGTTAATTAACCTTCTTCATTTTTCTGAAGTGGACATAAAGCCATAATGGCAGTGCATTTGGAAAAATTCTACAGTCTTATATTGAAGTATAAAAACAAGTTTCTTGTATATACACATTTAGCAATCTACATTGAGTTGCCGCAAATCATTAATTTAACAAATTTAAGTTAATTTACATTCTTCATCTTACTGAAGTTGACATAAAGCCATAACAGCAGAGCATTTAGAAGAGTTCCACAATCTTATATTTAGGTATAAAGTCAATTTTCCCTTCAAACCATTTACTTCACTTATTGAAGTTAATTAACCTTCTGCATCTTACTGAAGTGGGCATAAAGCCATAACGGCAGTGCATTTGGAAGAATTCCACAATTATACATTTAGATATAAGGTCGATTTTCTTGTATATACACATTTAGCAAACGATATTGAGTTTCTGCAAATCGTTAATTTAAAATATTTAAGCTAATTTAACTTCTTCATCTTACTGAAGTGGACATATAGCCATAACGACAGTGCATTTGTAAGAATTTTACAATCTTATATTAAGGTATAAAGTCGATTTCTTGTACATATATATACATTTAGAAATCGATATTGAGTTGCTTCAAACCATTAATTTAACATATTTAAATTAATTATTCTTCTTCGTCTTACTGAAGCTGACATAAGGCCATAACGGCAGTGCATTTGGAAGAATTCCACAATTTTACATTTAGATATAAGGTTGATTTTCTTGTATATACACATTTAACAAACGATATTGAGTTGCTGCAAATCATTAGTTAAACATATTTAAGTAATTCAACTTCTTCATCTTACTGAAGTGGACATATAGCCATAACGACAGTGCATTTGGAAGAATTCCACAATTTTATAATAAGATATAAAGTCGATTTTCTTGTATATACACATTTAACAAACGATATTGAGTTGCTGCAGATCATTATTTTAACAAATTTAAGTAATTTACCTCCTTCATCTTACAGAAGCTGGCATAAAGCCATAACGACAGAGCATTTGAAAGAATTCCACAATCGCTTATTTAGATATAAAGTCGATTTTCTTGTATATACATATTTAGCAATCGACACTGAGTTGCTTCAAATCATTTACTTCACTTATTTAAGTTAATTAACCTTCTTCATCTTACTGAAGTGGACATAAAGCCATAATGGCAGTGCATTTGAAAAATTCCACAATCTTATATTGAAATATAAAGTCGATTTTCTTGTATATTCAAATTTGGCAATCGACATTGAGTTGCTGTAACTCATTAGTTCAACATATTTAAGTTAATTTACCTTTTTCACCTTACTGAAGTGGACATATAGCCATAACGGCAGTGCATTTGGAAGAATTCCACAACCTTATATTGAGGTATAAAGTAATTTTCATAAATATACACATTTAGCAAGCGATATTGAGTTGCTTCAAATCATTTCCTTCACTTATTTAAGTTAATTAACCTTCTTCATCTTACTGAAGTGGACATATAGCCATAACGGCAGTGCAGTTGGAAGAATTCCACAATTTTATAATAAGATATAAAGTCAATTTTCTTGTATATGCACATTTAGCAATCGATATTGAGTTGCTGCAAATCATTAATTTAACATATTTAAGTAATTAACCTTCTTCATCTTACTGAAGCTGGCATAAAGCCATAACGGCAGTGCATTTGGAAGAACGCCACAATCTTATACTAAGGCATAAAGTCGATTTTCTTGTATATACACATTTAGCAATCGATATTGATTTGCTGCAAATCACTTATTTAACATATTTAAGTTAATTAACCTTCTTTATCTTACTGAAGTGGACATATAGCCATAACGGCAGTGCATTTGGAAGAATTCCACAATCTAATATTGAGGTATAAAGTCAATTTTCCTTTATATATACATTAAGCGATCGATATTGAGTTGCTGCAAATCATTAATTTAACATATTTAAGTTAATTTACCTTCTTGATCTTACTGAAGTTGACGAAAAGTCATAACGGCAGTGCATTTGGAAGAATTCCGCAATCTTATAATAAGATATAAAGTCAATTTTCTTGTATATACACATTTAGCAATCGATATTGAGTTGCTGCAATTCATTAATTTAACATATTTAAGTTAATTTACTTTCATTACCTTACTGAAGTGGACATATAGCCATAACAGCAGTGCATTTGGAAGAATTTCACAATCTTATATTGAGTTATTAAGTCAATTTTCCTTTATATATACATTAAGCAAGCAATCGATATTGAGTTGCTGCAAATCATTAATTTAACATATTTAAATTAATTATTCTTCTTCGTCTTACTAAAGCTGACATAAGGCCATAACGGCAGTGCATTTGGAAGAATTCCACAATCTTATAATAAGATATAAAGTAAATTTTCTTGTATATACACATTCAGCAATCGATATTAAGTTGCTTCAAATCATTTACTTCACTTACTTAAGTTAATTAACCTTCTTCATCTTACTGAAGTGGACATAAAGCCATAACGGCAGTGCATTTGGAAGAATTCCACAATTTTGCATTTAGATATAAGGTTGATTTTCTTGTATATACACATTTAGCAAACGATATTGAGTTGCCGCAAATCATTAGTTAAACATATTTAAGTAATTTAACATCTTCATCTTACCGAAGTTGACATAAAGCCATAACGGCAGTGCATTTGGAAGAATTCCGCAATCTTATAATAAGATATAAAGTCAATTTTCTTGTATATACACATTTAGCAATCGATATTGAGTTGCTGCAATTCATTAATTTAACATATTTAAGTTAATTTACTTTCATTACCTTACTGAAGTGGACATATAGCCATAACGGCAGTGCATTTGGAAGAATTTCACAATCTTATATTGAGTTATTAAGTCAATTTTTTTTTATATATACATTAAGCAATCGATATTGAGTTGCTGCAAATCATTAATTTAACATATTTAAATTAATTATTCTTCTTCGTCTTACTAAAGCTGACATAAGGCCATAACGGCAGTGCATTTGGAAGAATTCCACAATCTTATAATAAGATATAAAGTCAATTTTCTTGTATATACACATTTAGCAATTGATTTTGAGTTGCTGCAAATCATTAATTTAACATATTTAAGTTAATTTAACTTCTTAATCTTACTGAAGTGAACATAAAGCCATAACGGCAGAGCATTTGGAAGAATTCCACAATCTTATATTCAGGTAGAAAGTCGAAATTCTTTTATATACACATTTAGCAATCGATATTGATTTGCTGCAAATCACTTATTTAACATATTTAAGTTAATTAACCTTCTTTATCTTACTGAAGTGGACATATAGCCATAACGGCAGTGCGTTTGGAAGAATTCCACAATCTTATATTGAGGTATAAAGTCAATTTTCTTGTTTATACATTAAGCAATCGATTTTGAGTTGCTACAAATCAATAATTTAACATATTTTAGTAAATTTACCTTCTTCATCTTACTGAAGCTGGCATAAAGCTATAACGGCATAGCATTTGGAAGAATTCCACAATCGCTTATTCAGATATAAAGTTGATTTTCTTGTATATACACATTTAGCAATCGACACTGAGTTGCTTCAAATCATTTACTTCACTTATTTAAGTTAATTAACCTTCTTCATTTTTCTGAAGTGGACATAAAGCCATAATGGCAGTGCATTTGGAAAAATTCTACAGTCTTATATTGAAGTATAAAAACAAGTTTATTGTATATATACATTTAGCAATCTACATTGAGTTGCCGCAAATCATTAATTTAACAAATTTAAGTTAATTTACATTCTTCATCTTACTGAAGTTGACATAAAGCCATAACAGCAGAGCATTTAGAAGAGTTCCACAATCTTATATTTAGGTATAAAGTCAATTTTCCCTTCAAACCATTTACTTCACTTATTGAAGTTAATTAACCTTCTGCATCTTACTGAAGTGGGCATAAAGCCATAACGGCAGTGCATTTGGAAGAATTCCACAATTATACATTTAGATATAAGGTCGATTTTCTTGTATATACACATTTAGCAAACGATATTGAGTTTCTGCAAATCGTTAATTTAAAATATTTAAGCTAATTTAACTTCTTCATCTTACTGAAGTGGACATATAGCCATAACGACAGTGCATTTGTAAGAATTTTACAATCTTATATTAAGGTATAAAGTCGATTTCTTGTACATATATATACATTTAGAAATCGATATTGAGTTGCTTCAAACCATTAATTTAACATATTTAAATTAATTATTCTTCTTCGTCTTACTGAAGCTGACATAAGGCCATAACGGCAGTGCATTTGGAAGAATTCCACAATTTTACATTTAGATATAAGGTTGATTTTCTTGTATATACACATTTAACAAACGATATTGAGTTGCTGCAAATCATTAGTTAAACATATTTAAGTAATTCAACTTCTTCATCTTACTGAAGTGGACATATAGCCATAACGACAGTGCATTTGGAAGAATTCCACAATTTTATAATAAGATATAAAGTCGATTTTCTTGTATATACACATTTAACAAACGATATTGAGTTGCTGCAGATCATTATTTTAACAAATTTAAGTAATTTACCTCCTTCATCTTACAGAAGCTGGCATAAAGCCATAACGACAGAGCATTTGAAAGAATTCCACAATCGCTTATTTAGATATAAAGTCGATTTTCTTGTATATACATATTTAGCAATCGACACTGAGTTGCTTCAAATCATTTACTTCACTTATTTAAGTTAATTAACCTTCTTCATCTTACTGAAGTGGACATAAAGCCATAATGGCAGTGCATTTGAAAAATTCCACAATCTTATATTGAAATATAAAGTCGATTTTCTTGTATATTCAAATTTGGCAATCGACATTGAGTTGCT
>NW_024395369.1:0-18739 GCF_016617805.1 Bactrocera tryoni | reverse complement strand
TGTGTACATGCCAGAAAATCAGTTTTATAACTAAATGTAAGATTGCGGAATTTTTTCCAAATGCACTGCCGCTATGGTCTTATTTCAACTTGAGTAAGTTGGTGAGGGTTAATTAATTAAGTTTAATATGTGAAGCTAATGATCTGAAGCAACTTAATATGGATTTCTAAATGTGTACCATGTATGTATGCCAGAATATCGGTTTTATACCTAAATGTAAAATTGTGGAATTTTCCCAAATGCACTACCGTTATGGCTTTATGCCAACTTTAGTATGAGGAAGAAAGTTAGTTAACTTTAATATGTGAAGCTAATGATTTGAAGCAAGTTGATATAGATTTCTAAATGTGTACATGCTAGGAATTCGGTTTTATACCTAAATGAAAAATTGTGGAATTTTTCCAAATGCACTGCCGTTTTTGTTTTATGCGAACTTCTGTAAGATGAAGAAAGTTAATTAACTATAATATGTGAATTTAATAATTTGAAACAACTTAATATGGATTTCTAAATGTTTACATGCAAGAAAATCGATTTTATGCCTAAATGTAAAATTAAGGAAATTTTCCAAATGCACTGCCGTTATGGCTTTATGCCAACTTTAGTAATAGGATGAAAGTTAATTAACATTAATATGTGAAGCTAATGATTTGAATCAACTCGATATGGATTGCTTAATGTTTAAATGCAGGAAAATCGGCTTTATACCCAAAAGTAAAATTGTGGAATTTTTCCAAATGCTCTGCCATTTTGGCTTTTTGCCAACTTCTGTAAGATGAAGAAAGCTAATTAACTTAAATATGTGAATTTAATAAATTGAAGCAACTTAATATGGATTTCTAAAAGTGTTCATGCACGAAAGTCGGTTTTATACCTTAATGTAAATTTGTGAAATTTTTCCAAATTCACTGCCGTTTTTGGATTTGTGCCAACTTCTGTAAGATGAAGAAAGTTAATAAGCTTTAATATGTAAAGCTATTGATTTGAATCAAATCGATATGGATTGCTAAATATTTAAATGCAGGAAAATTGGTTTTATACCCAAATGTAAAATTGTGGAATTTTTCCAAATGATCTGCCATTATGGCTATCTGCCAACTTAAGTAAGATGAAATAAGTTAATTAACTTTAATATGTGAATTTAATAATTTGAAATACCTTGATATTGATTTCTAAATGTGTACATGCACGAAACTCAGTTTTATACCTAAATGTAAAATTGTGGAATTTTTTCCAAATGCACTGCTGTTATGGTCTTATGTCAACTTGAGTAAGATGGTGAGGGTTAACTAATTAACTTTAATAAGTGAAGTTAATGATTTGAAGCAACTTGATATGGATTTCTAAATGTGTACATGCACTAAAATCGGTTTTATACTAAATGTAAAATTGTGCAATTCTTCCAAATGCACTGCCGTTATGTTCTAATAGCAACTTAAGTAAGATGGTGAGGGTTAATTAACTTTTATATGATAAGCTAACGATTTGAAGCAACTTGATATGTATTTCTAAATGTGTACATGCAAGAAAGTCGGTTTTATACCTAAATGTAAAATTGTGGATTTTTTTCCAAATGCACTGCCGTTATGGTCTTATGTCAACTTGAGTAAGGTGGTGAGGGTTAACTAATTAACTTTAATATGTGAAGCTAATGATTTGAAGCAACTTGATATAGATTTCTAAATGTGTACATGTCGGAATATCGGTTTCATACCCAAGTGTAAAATTGTGGAATTTTTCCAAATGCGCTACCGTTATGACTTTATGCCAACTTTAGTAAGAGGATGAAAGTTAATTAACATTAATATGTGAAGCTAATGATTTGAGGTAACTTGATATGGATTTCTAAATGTTTAAATGCAGGAAAATCGGCTTTATACCCAAAAGTAAAATTGTGGAATTTTTCCAAATGCTCTGCCATTTTGGCTTTTTGCCAACTTCTGTAAGATGAAGAAAGTTAATTAACTTTGATATGTGAATTTAAAGTTTGAAATAACTTGATATGGATTTCTAAATGTGTACATGCAAAAAAGTCCGTTTTATACCTAAATATAAATTTATGGAGTTTTTTCCAATTGCACTGCCGTTTTGGCTTCATGCCAACTTCTTTAAGATGAAGAAAGTTAATTAACTTTAATATGTGATTTTAATAATTTGAAATACCTTGATATGGATTTCTAAATGTGTACATGCACGAAACTCGGTTTTATACCTAATATAAATTGTGGAATTTTTTTCAAATACACTGCCGTTATGGTCTTATGTCAACTTGAGTAAGATGGTGATGGTTAATTAATTAACTTTAATATGTTAAGTTAATGATCTTAGGCACCATGATATGGATTTCTAAATGTTTACATGCAAGAAAATTGATTTTATACCTAAATGTAAAATTGTGGAATTTTTCCAAATGCACTGCCGTTTTTGCTTTATGCAAACTTTAGTAAGATGAAGAAAGTTAATTAACTTAAATATTTGAAGATTATGATTTGAAGCAACTTGATATGGATTTCTAAATGTGTACATGCACGAAAATCGGTTTTATACTAAACGTAAAATTGTGGAATTCTTCCAAATTCACTGCCGTTATGTTCTAATGTCAACTTAAGTAAGATGGTGAGGGTTAATTAACTTTTATATGATAAGCTAATGATTTGAAGCAACTTGATATGGATTTCTAAATGTGTACATGCAAGAAAATCGGTTTTATACCTAAATGTAAAATTGTGGAATTTTTCCAAATGCACTGCCGTTATGGCTTTATGCCAACTTGAGTAAGATGAAGAAAGTTAATTAACTTTAATATGTGACGTTAATGGTTTGAAGCAATTTTATATGGATTTCTAAATGTGTACATGCACGAAACTCGGTTTTATACCTAAATGTAAAATTGTGGAATTTTTTCCAAATGCACTGCCCTTATGGTCTTATGTCAACTTGAGTAAGATGGTGAGGGTTAAATAATTAATTTTAATATGTAAAGCTAATGATTTGAAGCAACTTGATATAGATTTCTAAATGTGTACATGTCAGAAAATCGGTTTCATACCTAAGTGTAAAATTTTGGAATTTTTCCAAATGCACTACCGTTATGACTTTATGCCAACTATAGTAACAGGATGAAAGTTAATTGAATTTAATATGTGAAGCTAATGATTTGAAGCAACTTGATATGTATTTCTAAATGTGAAAGTCGGTTATATACCTAAATGTAAAATTGAGGAATTTTTCCAAATGCACTGCCGTTATGGCTTTATGCCAAATTCTGTAAGATGAAGAAAGTTAATTAACTTTAACATGTTAATTTAATAATTTGAGACAACTTGATATGGATTTCTAAATGTGTACATGCACGAAACTCGGTTTTTTACCTAAATGTAAAATTGTGGAATTTTTTCCAAATGCACTGCCGTTATGGTCTTATGTCAACTTGAGTAAGATGGTGAGGGTTAAATAATTAACTTTAATATATGAAGCTAATGATTTGAAGCAACTTGATATAGATTTCTAAATGTGTACATGTCAGAAAATCGGTTTCATACCTAAGTGTAAAATTTTGGAATTTTTCCAAATGCACTACCGTTATGACTTTATGCCAAATTTAGTAACAGGATGAAAGTTAATTAACTTTAATATGTGAAGCTTATGATTTGAATCAACTTGATATGGATTTCTAAATGTGTACATGCCAGAAAATCAGTTTTATAACTAAATGTAAAATTGTGGAATTTTTCCAAATGCTGTGCCGTTATGACTTTATGCCAACTTTAGTAAGATGAAGAAAGTTAATTAATTTTAATATGTGAAGCTAATGATTTGAAGCAACTTAATATGGATTTCTAAAAGTGTTCATGCACGAAAGTCGGTTTTATACCTTAATGTAAATTTGTGAAATTTTTCCAAATTCACTGCCGTTTTGGATTTGTGCCAACTTCTGTAAGATGACGAAGGTTATTTAACTTGAATATGTTTAAATATTGACTATGTTTAAATGCAGGAAAATCCGTTCTATACCTAAATGTAAATTTGTGGAATTTTTCCATATGCACTACCGTTATGGCTTTATGCCAACTTTGCTAAGATGAAAAAGTTAATTAATTTTAATATGTGAATTTAATAATTTTAAGCAACTTGATGTGGATTTCTAAATGAGTACATGCAAGAAAGTCGGTTTTAAACCTGAATGTAAAATTGTGGAATTTTTTCCAAATGGACTGCCGTTATGGTCTTATGTCAACTTGAATAAAATGGTGAGGGTTCATTGACTTTAATATGTGAAGCTAATGATTTGAAGCAACTTGATATGGATTTCTAAGTGTGAACATGCCAGAAAATCAGTTTTATACCTAAATGTAAAATTGTGGATTTTTTCCAAATGCACTGCCGTTATGGTCTTATGTCAACTGGAGTAAAATGGTGAGGGTTAATTAAATTTAATATGTTAGGTTATTGATTTGAAGCAACTTGATATTGATTTCTAAATGTTTACATGCACGAAAATTGATTTTATTCCTAAATGTAAAATTGTGGAATTTTTCCAAATGCACTGCCGTTTTGGCTTTATGCACACTTCTTTAAGATAAAGAAAGTTAATTAACTTCAATATGTGATTTTAATAATTTGAAACAACTTGATATGGATTTCTAAATGTGTACATGCACGAAAATCGGTTTCATACTAAATGTAAAATTGTGGAATTCTTCCAAATGCACTGCCGTTATGTTCTAATGTCAACTTAAATAATTAAATAAATTAATAAATTAGGTTTTATACCTAAATGTTAAATTCTGGAATTTTCCAAATGCACTGCCGTTTGGGCTTTATTCAACTTCAGTAAGATGAAGAAGCTTAATTAACTTTAATATGTGAATTTAATAATTTGAAGCGACTTGATATGGATTTCTAAATGTGAACATGCCAGAAAATCAGTTTTATACCTAAATGTAAAATTGTGGATTTTTTCCAAATGCACTGCCGTTATCGTCTTATGTCAACTGGAGTCAGATGGTGAGTGTTAATTAAATTTAATATGTTAGGTTAATGATTTGAAGCAACTTGATATGGATTTCTAAATGTTTACATGCAAGAAAATTGATTTTATACCTAAATGTAAAATTGTGGAATTTTTCCAAATGCACTGCCGTTTTTGCTTTATGCGAACTTTTGTAAGATGACGAAGGTTAATTAACTTTAAAATGTTAAGCTAATGATTTGAGTAAACTTGATATGGATTTCTAAATGTGTACATGCAATAAATTAGGTTTTAAATGAAAAATTCTGGAATTTTCCAAATGCACTGCCGTTTCGGCTTTATTCGACTTCAGTAAAATGAAGAAGCTTAATTAACTTTAATATGTGAGTTTATTAATTTGAAGCAACTTGATATGGATTTCTAAATGGGTACATGCAAGAAAGTCGGTTTTGTACCTAAATGTAAAATTGTGGATTTTTTCCACATGCACTGCCGTTTTGGCTTTATGCCAACTTCTGTAAGATGACGAAGGTTAATTACCTTGAATATATGACGTTAATGATTTGAATCAACTCGGTATGGATTTCTTAATATTTAAATGCAGGAAAATTGGTTTTATACCCAAATGTAAAATTGTGGAATTTTTCCAAATGCTCTGCCATTAAGGCTTTATGCCAACTTTAGTAAGATGAAGAAAGTTAGTTAACTTTAATATGTGAATTTAAAAATTGAAATAACTTGATATGGATTTCTAAATGTGTACATGCAAAAAAATCGGTTTTATACTTAGATGTAAATTTATGGAATTTCTCCAATTGCACTGCCGTTTTGGCTTTATGCCAACTTCTTTAAGATAAAGAAAGTTAATTAACTTCAATATGTGATTTTAATAATTTGAAACAACTTGATATGGATTTCTAAATGTGTACATGCACGAAAATCGGTTTCATACTAAATGTAAAATTGTGGAATTCTTCCAAATGCACTGCCGTTATGTTCTAATGTCAACTTAAGTAAGATGGTGAGGGTTAATTAACTTTTATATGATAAGATAATGATTTCAAGCAACTTGATATGGATTTCTAAATGTGTACATGCAAGAAAATCGGTTTTATACCTAAATGTTAAATCGTGGAATTTTTCCAAATGCACTGCCGTTATGGCTTTATGCTAACTTGAGTAAGATGAAGAAAGTTAATTAACTTTAATATGTGACGTTAATGGTTTGAAGCAATTTTATATGGATTTCTAAATGTGTACATGCAAGAAAGTCGGTTTTATTCCTAAATGAAATGTTATGGATTTTTTTCCAAGAGCACTGCCGTATTTTATGTCAACTTGAGTAAGATGGTGAGGGTTAATAAATTAACTTGAATATGTGACGTTAATGGTTTGAATAAACTCGATATGGGTTGCTAAATATTAAAACGCAGGAAAATCGGTTTTATACCTAACGGTAAAGTTCTGTAATTTTTCCCAATGCACTGTCGATTTGGCTTAATGCCAACTTGAGAAAGGTGACGAAGGTTAATTAACTTGAATATGAATAATGATTTGAAGCAACGTGATATGAATTTATAAATGTGTACATGCAGGAAAGTCGGTTTTATACCTAAATGTAAAATTGTGGAACTTTTTCCAAATGCACTGCCGTTACGGCCTTATCCCAACTTTAGTAGGATGACGAAAGTTAATTAACTTTATCATTTGTAGATAAAGATTTGAAGCAACTTGAAATGGATTTCTAAATGTGTACATGCCAGAAACTCGGTTTTATAACTAAATGTAAAATTGTGGAATTTTTCCAAATGCACCGCCGTTATGGCTTTATGCCAACTTTAGTAAGATGAAGAAAGTTAATTAATTTTATTATGTGAATTTAATAATTTGAAGCAACTTGATATGGATTTTTAAATGTTTACATACAAGAGAGTCCGTTTTATACCTAAATGTAAAATTGAGGAAATTTTCCAAATGCACTGCCGTTATGGCTTTATGCCAACTTCAGTAAGATGAAGAAAGTTAATTAACTTAATTATGTGAATTTAATAATTTTAAGCAACTTGATATGGCTTTCTAAATGAGTACATGCAAGAAAGTCGGTTTTATACCAGAATGTAAAATTGTGGAATTTTTTCCAAATGCACTGCCGTTATGGTCTTATGTCAACTTGAATAAGATGGTGAGGGTTCATTGACTTTAATATGTAAGGTTATTGATTTGAAGCAACTTGATATTGATTTCTAAATGTTTACATGCACGAAAATTGATTTAATTCCTAAATGTAAAATTGTGGAATTTTTCCAAATGCACTGCCGTTTTTGCTTTATGCGAACTTTTGTAAGATGACGAAGGTTAATTAACTTTACTATGTTAAGCTAATGATTTGAGTAAACTTGATATGGATTTTTAAATGTGTACATGCAATAAATTAGGTTTTATACCTAAATGTTAAATTCTGGAATTTTCCAAATGCACTGCCGTTTGGGCTTTATTCAACTTCAGTAAGATGAAGAAGCTTAATTAACTTTAATATGTGAATTTAATAATTTGAAGCGACTTGATATGGATTTCTAAATGTGAACATGCCAGAAAATCAGTTTTATACCTAAATGTAAAATTGTGGATTTTTTCCAAATGCACTGCCGTTATCGTCTTATGTCAACTGGAGTCAGATGGTGAGTGTTAATTAAATTTAATATGTTAGGTTAATGATTTGAAGCAACTTGATATGGATTTCTAAATGTTTACATGCAAGAAAATTGATTTTATACCTAAATGTAAAATTGTGGAATTTTTCCAAATGCACTGCCGTTTTTGCTTTATGCGAACTTTTGTAAGATGACGAAGGTTAATTAACTTTAAAATGTTAAGCTAATGATTTGAGTAAACGTGATATGGATCTCTAAATGTGTACATGCAATAAATTAGGTTTTATACTTAAATGAAAAATTCTGGAATTTTCCAAATGCACTGCCGTTTCGGCTTTATTCGACTTCAGTAAAATGAAGAAGCTTAATTAACTTTAATATGTGAAGCTAATGATTTGAAGCAACTTGATATGGATTTCTAAATGGGTTCATGCAAGAAAGTCGGTTTTGTACCTAAATGTAAAATTGTGGATTTTTTCCACATGCACTGCCGTTTTGGCTTTATGCCAACTTCTGTAAGATGACGAAGGTTAATTACCTTGAATATATGACGTTAATGATTTGAATCAACTCGGTATGGATTTCTAAATATTTAAATGCAGGAAAATGCGTTTTATACCTAAATGTAAAATTGTGGAATTTTTCCAAATGCATTACCGTTATGGCTTTATGCCACCTTTACTAAGATGAAGAAAGTTAATTAACTTGAATATGTGACGTTAATGGTTTGAATAAACTCAATATGGATTGCTAAATATTTAAACAAAGGAAAATCGGTTTTATACCTAAAGGTAAAGTTCTGTAATTTTTCCCAATGCACTGTCGTTTTGGCTTAATGCCAACTTGAGTAAGAAAATGATGAAGAAAGTTAATTAACAGTAATATGTGAAGCTATTGATTTGAATCAACTCGATATGGATTGCTAAATATTTAAATGCAGGAAAATTGGTTTTATACCCAAATGTAAAATTGTGGAATTTTTCCAAATGCTCTGCCATTAAGGCTTTATGCCAACTTTAGTAAGATGAAGAAAGTTAGTTAACTTTAATATGTGAATTTAAAAATTGAAATAACTTGATATGGATTTCTAAATGTGTACATGCAAAAAAATCGGTTTTATACTTAGATGTAAATTTATGGAATTTCTCCAATTGCACTGCCGTTTTGGCTTTATGCCAACTTCTTTAAGATAAAGAAAGTTAATTAACTTCAATATGTGATTTTAATAATTTGAAACAACTTGATATGGATTTCTAAATGTGTACATGCACGAAAATCGGTTTCATACTAAATGTAAAATTGTGGAATTCTTCCAAATGCACTGCCGTTATGTTCTAATGTCAACTTAAGTAAGATGGTGAGGGTTAATTAACTTTTATATGATAAGATAATGATTTCAAGCAACTTGATATGGATTTCTAAATGTGTACATGCAAGAAAATCGGTTTTATACCTAAATGTTAAATCGTGGAATTTTTCCAAATGCACTGCCGTTATGGCTTTATGCTAACTTGAGTAAGATGAAGAAAGTTAATTAACTTTAATATGTGACGTTAATGGTTTGAAGCAATTTTATATGGATTTCTAAATGTGTACATGCAAGAAAGTCGGTTTTATTCCTAAATGAAATGTTATGGATTTTTTTCCAAGAGCACTGCCGTATTTTATGTCAACTTGAGTAAGATGGTGAGGGTTAATAAATTAACTTGAATATGTGACGTTAATGGTTTGAATAAACTCGATATGGGTTGCTAAATATTAAAACGCAGGAAAATCGGTTTTATACCTAACGGTAAAGTTCTGTATTTTTTCCCAATGCACTGTCGATTTGGCTTAATGCCAACTTGAGTAAGGTGACGAAGGTTAATTAACTTGAATATGAATAATGATTTGAAGCAACGTGATATGAATTTATAAATGTGTACATGCAGGAAAGTCGGTTTTATACCCAAATGTAAAATTGTGGAACTTTTTCCAAATGCACTGCCGTTACGGCCTTATCCCAACTTTAGTAGGATGACGAAAGTTAATTAACTTTATCATTTGTAGATAAAGATTTGAAGCAACTTGAAATGGATTTCTAAATGTGTACATGCCAGAAACTCGGTTTTATAACTAAATGTAAAATTGTGGAATTTTTCCAAATGCACCGCCGTTATGGCTTTATGCCAACTTTAGTAAGATGAAGAAAGTTAATTAATTTTATTATGTGAATTTAATAATTTGAAGCAACTTGATATGGATTTTTAAATGTTTACATACAAGAGAGTCCGTTTTATACCTAAATGTAAAATTGAGGAAATTTTCCAAATGCACTGCCGTTATGGCTTTATGCCAACTTCAGTAAGATGAAGAAAGTTAATTAATTTTAATATGTGAATTTAATAATTTTAAGCAACTTGATATGGCTTTCTAAATGAGTACATGCAAGAAAGTCGGTTTTATACCAGAATGTAAAATTGTGGAATTTTTTCCAAATGCACTGCCGTTATGGTCTTATGTCAACTTGAATAAGATGGTGAGGGTTCATTGACTTTAATATGTAAGGTTATTGATTTGAAGCAACTTGATATTGATTTCTAAATGTTTACATGCACGAAAATTGATTTAATTCCTAAATGTAAAATTGTGGAATTTTTCCAAATGCACTGCCGTTTTTGCTTTATGCGAACTTTTGTAAGATGACGAAGGTTAATTAACTTTACTATGTTAAGCTAATGATTTGAGTAAACTTGATATGGATTTTTAAATGTGTACATGCAATAAATTAGGTTTTATACCTAAATGTTAAATTCTGGAATTTTCCAAATGCACTGCCGTTTGGGCTTTATTCAACTTCAGTAAGATGAAGAAGCTTAATTAACTTTAATATGTGAATTTAATAATTTGAAGCGACTTGATATGGATTTCTAAATGTGAACATGCCAGAAAATCAGTTTTATACCTAAATGTAAAATTGTGGATTTTTTCCAAATGCACTGCCGTTATCGTCTTATGTCAACTGGAGTCAGATGGTGAGTGTTAATTAAATTTAATATGTTAGGTTAATGATTTGAAGCAACTTGATATGGATTTCTAAATGTTTACATGCAAGAAAATTGATTTTATACCTAAATGTAAAATTGTGGAATTTTTCCAAATGCACTGCCGTTTTTGCTTTATGCGAACTTTTGTAAGATGACGAAGGTTAATTAACTTTAAAATGTTAAGATAATGATTTGAGTAAACGTGATATGGATCTCTAAATGTGTACATGCAATAAATTAGGTTTTATACTTAAATGAAAAATTCTGGAATTTTCCAAATGCACTGCCGTTTCGGCTTTATTCGACTTCAGTAAAATGAAGAAGCTTAATTAACTTTAATATGTGAAGCTAATGATTTGAAGCAACTTGATATGGATTTCTAAATGGGTTCATGCAAGAAAGTCGGTTTTGTACCTAAATGTAAAATTGTGGATTTTTTCCACATGCACTGCCGTTTTGGCTTTATGCCAACTTCTGTAAGATGACGAAGGTTAATTACCTTGAATATATGACGTTAATGATTTGAATCAACTCGGTATGGATTTCTAAATATTTAAATGCAGGAAAATGCGTTTTATACCTAAATGTAAAATTGTGGAATTTTTCCAAATGCATTACCGTTATGGCTTTATGCCACCTTTACTAAGATGAAGAAAGTTAATTAACTTGAATATGTGACGTTAATGGTTTGAATAAACTCGATATGGGTTGCTAAATATTTAAACGCAGAAAATCGGTTTTATACCTAAATGTAAAATTGTGGAATTTTTTCCAAATGCACTGCCGTTTTGGCTTAATGCCAACTTCAGTAAGATGAAGAAGATTAATTAACTTTAATATGTGAACTTAATAATTTGAAGCAACTTGATATGGATTTCTAAATGTGTACATGCAAGAAAGTCGGTTTTATACCTTAATGTAAATTTGTGGAATTTTTCCAAATTCACTGCCGTTTTGGGTTTATGCCAACTTCTATAAGATGAAGAAAGTTAATTAACAGTAATATGTGAAGCTATTGATTTGAATCAACTCGATATGGATTGCTAAATATTTAAATGCAGGAAAATTGGTTTTATACCCAAATGTAAAATTGTGGAATTTTTCCAAATGCTCTGCCATTAAGGCTTTATGCCAACTTTAGTAAGATGAAGAAAGTTAGTTAACTTTATTATGCGAATTTAAATTTTGAAATAACTTGATATGGATTTCTTAACGTGTACATGCAAAAAAATCGGTTTTATACTTAGATGTAAAATTATGGAATTTCTCCAATTGCACTGCCGTTTTAGCTTTATGCCAACTTCTTTAAGATAAAGAAAGTTAATTAACTTTAATATGTGATTTTAATAATTTGAAACAACTTGATATGGATTTCTTAATGTGTACATGCACGAAAATCGGTTTTATACCTAAATGTAAAATTATGGAATTTTTCCATATGCACTACCGTTATGGCTTTATGCCACCTTTACTAAGATGAAGAAAGTTAATTAACTTGAATATGTGACGTTAATGGTTTGAATAAACTCGATATGGGTTGCTAAATATTTAAACGCAGGAAAATCGGTTTTATACCTAAAGGTAAAGTTCTGTAATTTTTCCCAATGCACTGTCGTTTTGGCTTAATGCTAACTTGAGTAAGGTGACGAAGGTTAATTAACTTGAATATGTGAACTTAATAATTTGAAGCAACTTGATATGGATTTCTAAATGTGTACATGCAAGAAAATCGGTTTTATACTAAATGTAAAATTGTGGAATTCTTCCAAATGCACTGCCGTTATGTTCTAATGTCAACTTAATTAAGATGGTGAGGGTTAACTAACTTTTATATGATAAGATAATGATTTCAAGCAACTTGATATGGATTTCTAAATGTGTACATGCAAGAAAATCGGTTTTATACCTAAATGTTAAATTGTGGAATTTTTCCAAATGCACTGCCGTTATGGCTTTATGCCAACTTGAGTAAGATGAAGAAAGTTAATTAACTTTAATATGTGACGTTAATGGTTTGAAGCAATTTTATATGGATTTCTAAATGTGTACATGCAAGAAAGTCGGTTTTATACCTAAATGTAAAATTATGGAATTTTTTCCAAATGCACTGCCGTTATGGTCTTATGTCAACTTGAGTAAGATGGTGAGGGTTAATTAACTTTAATATGTGTAGCTAATGATTTGAAGCAACTTGATATGGATTTCTAAATGTGTACATGCAAAAAAGTCGGTTTTATACCTAAATGTAAAATTATGGAATTTTTCCAAATGCACTGCCTGTTTGGCTTTATGCCAGCCTCTGTAAGATGACGAAGGTTAATTAACTTTAATATGTGAGGCTTATGATTTGAAGCAACTTTATACGGATTTCTAAATGTGTACATGCAAGAAAATCGGTTTTATACCTAAATGTAAAATTCTGGAATTTTCCAAATGCACAGCCGTCTTGGCTTTATGCCAACTTCTGTAAGACGACGAAGGTTAATTACCTTGAATATGTGACGTTAATGATTTGAATCAACTCGATATGGATTGCTGAATGTTTAAATGCAGGAAAATCTGTTTTATACCTAAATGTAAAATTATGGAATTTTTTCCATATGCACTACCGTTATGGCTTTATGCCAACTTTACTAAGATGCAGAAAGTTAATTAATTACCTTGAATATGTGACGTTAATGATTTGAATTAACTCGATATGGATTGCTTAATATTTAAATGGAGGAAAATCGGTTTTATGCCTAAATGTGAAATTATGGAATTTTTCCAAATGCACTACCGGTTTGACTTTATGCTAACCTCTGTAAGATGACGAAGGTTAATTTAATTTAATATGTGAAGCTTATGAATTGAAGCAACTTTATATGGATTTCTAAAGGTGTATAGGCAAGAAAGTCGGTTTTATACCTAAATGAACGAAGGTTAATTTAATTTAATGTGTGAAGCTTATGAATTGAAGCAACTTTATATGGATTTCTAAAGGTGTATATGCAAGAAAGTCGGTTTTATACCTAAATGTAAAATTATGGAATTTTTTCCAAATGCACTGCCGTTTTGGCTTTATGCCAACTTGAGTAAGATGGTGAGGGTTAAATAAATTTAATATGTAAGGTTAATGATTTGAAGCAACTTGATATGGATTTCTAAATGTTTACATGCAAGAAAATTGATTTTATACCTAAATGTAAAATTGTGGAATTTTTCCAAATGCACTGCCTTTTTTGCTTTGTGCCAACCTCTGTAAGATGACGAAGGTTAATTGACTTTAATATGTTAAGCTAATGATTTGAAGCAACTTTATATGGATTTCTAAATTTGTACATGCAAGAAAATCGGTTTTGTACCTAAATGTAAAATTGTGGAATTTTTTCCAAATGCACTGCCGTTTTGGCTCTATTCGACTTCAGTAAGATGAAGAAGCTTAATTAACTTTAATATGTGAATTTAATAATTTGGAGCAACTTGATATGGATTTCTAAATGTGTACTTGCAAGAAAGTCGGTTTTATACCTTAATGTAAAATTATGGAATTTTTTCCAAATGCACTGCCGTTATGGTCTTATGTCAACTTGAGTAAGATGGTGAGGGTTAATTAACTTTAATATGTGAATTTAATAATTTGAAGCAACTTGATATGGATTTCTACATGTGTACATGCAAAAAAGTCGGTTTTATACCTAAGTGTAAAATTATGGAATATTTCCAAATGCACTGCCGGTTTGGCTTTATGCCAACCTCTGTAAAATGACGAAGGTTAATTAACTTTAATATGTGAAGCTAATGAATTGAAGCAACTTTAAACGGATTTCTAAATGGGTACATGCAAAAAAGCCGGTTTTATGCCTAAATATAAAATTGTGGATTTTTTCCACATGCACTGCCGTTTTGGCTTTATGCCAACTTCTGTAAGATGACGAAGGTTAATTACCTTGAACATGTGACGTTATTGATTTGAGTCAACTCGATATGGATTGCTGAGTGTTTAAATGCAGGAAAATCTGTTTTATACCTAATTGTAAAATCGTGGATTTTTTCCATATGCACTACCGTTATGGCTTTATGCCAACTTTACTAAGATGCAGAAAGTTAATTAACTTGAATATGTGACGTTAATGGTTTGAATAAACTCGATGTGGATTGCTAAATATTTAAATGCAGGAAAATCGGTTTTATGCCTAAATGTGAAAATGTGGAATTTTTCCAAATGCACTGCCGTTATGGCTTTATGCCAACTTTAGTAAGATGAAGAAAGTAATTAACTTTAATATGTAAATTTAATAATTTGAAGCAACTTGATATGGATTTCTAAATGTGTACATGCAAGAAAGTCGGTTTTATACCTAAATATAAATTTCTGTAATTTTCTAAATGCATTGCCGTCTTGGCTTTATGCCAACTTCAGTAAGATGAAGAAGATTAATTAACTTTAATATGTGAATTTAATAATTTGAAGCAACTTGATATGGATTTCTAAATGTGTACATGCAAAAAAGTCGGTTTTATACCTAAATGTAAAATTATGGAATTTTTTCAATGCACTGCCGGTTCGGCTTTACGCCAACTTCTGTAAGATGAAGAAGGTTAATTAACTTTAATATGTTAAGCTAATGACTTGAGTTAACTTGATATGGATTTCTAAATGTGTACATGCAAGAAAGTCGGTTTTATGCCTAAATGTAAAATTCTGGAATTTTCCATATGCATTGCCGTCTTGGCTTTATGCCAACTTCATTAAGATGAAGAAGATTAATTAACTTTAATATGTGAATTTAATAGTTTGAAGCAACTTGATATGGATTTCTAAATGTGCACATTCAAGAAAGTCGGTTTTATACCTCAATGTAAAATTATGGAATTTTTTCAATGCACTGCCGGCTTAGCTTTATACAAACTTCTGTAAGATGAGGAAGGTTAATTAACTTTAATTTGTGAAGCTAATGAATTGAAGCAACTTTATATGGATTTCTAACTGTGTACTTGCAAGAAAGTCGGTTTTATACCTAAATGTAAAATTATGGAATTTTTTCAAAATGCACTGCCGTTATGGTCTTATGCGAACTTTTGTAAGATGACGAAGGTTAATTAACTTTAATATGTTAAGCTAATGATTTAAAGCAACTTTATATGGATTTCTAAATTTGTACATGCAAAAAAGTCGGTTTTATACCTAAATGTAAAATTGTGGAATTTTTCCAAATGTACTGCCCTTTTGGCTTTATGCCAACTTGAGTAATATGGTGAGGGTTAGTTAACTTTAATATGTTAAGCTAATGATTTGAGGTAACTTGATTTGGATTTCTAAATGTGTACTTGCAAGAAAGTCGGTTTTATACCTAAATGTAAAATTATGGAATTTTTTCAAAATGCACTGCCGTTATGGTCTTATTCGAACTTTTGTAAGATGGTTAGGGTTAATTAACTTTAATATGTTAAGCTAATGATTTGAGTTAACTTGATATGGATTTCTAAATGTGTACATGCAAGAAAGCCGGTTTTGTACCTAAATTTAAAATTATGGAATTTTTTCCAAATGCACTGCCGATATGGCTTTATGCCAACTTGAGTAAGATGGTAGGGTTAATTAACTTTAATATGTTAAGCTAATGATTTGAGGTAACTTGATTTGGATTTCTAAATGTGTACATTCAAGAAAATCGGTCTTATACCTAAATGTAAAATTCTGGAATTTTCCAAATGCACTGCGTTTGGCTTATTTCAACTTGAGTAAGATGAAGAAGGTTAATTAACTTTCATATGTGAAGCTAATGATTTGAGATAACTTGATATGGATTTCTAAATGTGTACTTTCAAGAAAGTCGGTTTTATACCTTAATGCAAAATTATGGAATTTTTTCCAAATGCACTGCCGTTATGGTCTTATGTCAACTTGAGTAAGATGGTGAGGGTTAATTAACTTTAATATGTGAATTTAATAATTTGAAGCAACTTGATATGGATTTCTAAATGTGTACATGCAAGAAAGTCGGTTTTATACCTAAATGTAAAACTATGGAGTTTTTTCCAAATTCACTGCCGTTATGGTCTTATGTCAACTTGAGTAAGATGGTGAGGATTAATTAGCTATAATATCTGAATTCATAATGTGAAGCAACTTGATATGGATTTCTAAATGTGAACATGCAAGAAAGTCGGTTTTATACCTAAATAAAAAATTATGGAATTTTTTCCAAATACACTGCCGTTATGGCCTTATGTCAACTTGAGTAAGATGAAGAAGGTTAATTAACTTTAATATGTGAGCTTAAAAATTTGAAACAACTTGATATGAATTTCTAAATGTGTACATGCAAGAAAGTCGGTTTTATACCTAAATGTAAAATTATGGAATTTTTTCAAAATGCACTGCCGTTATGGTCTTATGCCAACTTCAGTAAGATGAAGAAGATTAATTAACTTTAATATGCGAATTTAATAATGTGAAGCAACTTGATATGGATTTCTAAATTTGTACATGCAAGAAAATCGGTTTTATACCTAAATGTACAATTCTGGAATTTTTTCCAAATGCACTGCCGTTTTGGCTTTATTCGACTTTAGTAAGATGAAGGAGCTTAATTAACTTTAATATGTGAATTTAATAATTTAAAGCAACTTGATATGGATTTCTAAATGTGTACTTGCAAGAAAGTCGGTTTTATACCTAAATGTAAAATTATGGAATTTTTTCAAAATGCACTGCCGTTATGGTCTTATGCGAACTTTTGTAAGATGACGAAAGTTAATTAACTTTAATATGTTAAGCTAATGATTTGAAGCAACTTTATATGGATTTCTAAATTTGTACATGCAACAAAATCGGTTTTATACCTAAATGTAAAATTCTGGAAATTTTTTCCAAATGCACTGCCGT
The DNA here is from genome assembly GCF_016617805.1 of Bactrocera tryoni. Taxonomy (NCBI): domain Eukaryota; kingdom Metazoa; phylum Arthropoda; class Insecta; order Diptera; family Tephritidae; genus Bactrocera; species Bactrocera tryoni. Next base: position 1,219 of record NW_024395369.1, on the reverse strand, counting down.
TTTGGCTTTATTCGACTTCAGTAAGATGAAGAAGCTTAATTAATTTTAATATGTGAATTTAATAATTTGAAGCAACTTGATATGGATTTCTTAATGTGTACTAGCAAGAAAGTCGGTTTTATACCTAAATGTAAAATTATGGAATTTTTTCAAAATGCACTGCCGTTATGGTCTTATGCGAACTTTTGTAAGATGACGAAAGTTAATTAACTTTAATATGTTAAGCTAATGATTTGAAGCAACTTTATATGGATTTCTAAATTTGTACATGCAAGAAAATCGGTTTTATACCTAAATGTAAAATTCTGGAATTTTTTCCAAATGCACTGCCGTTTTGGCTTTATTCGACTTCAGTAAGATGAAGAAGCTTAAATAACTATAATATCTGAATTTATAATTTGAAGCAACTTGATATGGATTTCTAAATGTGTACATGCCAGAAAATCAGTTTTATACCTTAATGTAAAATTCTGGAATTTTTTCCAAATGCACTGCCGTTATGGTCTTATGTCAACTTGAGTCAGATGGTGAGGGTTAATTAACTTTAATATGTTAAGCTAATGATTTGAGTTAACTTGATATGGATTTCTAAATGTGTACATGCAAGAAAGTCGGTTTTATACCTAAATGTAAAACTATGGAGTTTTTTCCAAATTCACTGCCGTTATGGTCTTATGTCAACTTGAGTAAGATGGTGAGGATTAAATAACTATAATATCTGAAATTATAATTTGAAGCAACTTGATATGGATTTTTAAATGTGTACATGCAAGAATGTCGGTTTTATACCTAAATGTAAAATTATGGAATTTTTTCCAAATGCACTTCCAAATGTGTACATGCAAGAAAGTCGGTTTTATACCTAAATGTAAAATTATGGAATTTTTTCCAAATGCATTTATCTTTTATGTCAACTTGAGTAAGATGGTGAGGATTAATTAACTATAATATCTGAATTTATAATTTGAAGCAACTTGATATGGATTTCTAAATGTGTTCATGCAAGAAAGTCGGTTTTATACCTATATGTAAAATTATGGAATTTTTTCCAAATGCACTGCCGTTTTGGCTTTATTCGACTTCAGTAAGATGAAGAAGCTTAAATAACTATAATATCTGAATTTATAATTTGAAGCAACTTGATATGGATTTCTAAATGTGTACATGCAAGGAAGTCGGTTTTATACCTAAATGTAAAACTATGGAGTTTTTTCCAAAT
>NW_024395368.1:0-3487 GCF_016617805.1 Bactrocera tryoni | reverse complement strand
CAATGACGTCAATGCATTTGGAAATCTGCAGAATCTTATGTTTTGGTTCAAAATCGAGTTTTTTGTTATTTGTATATAGACATTGAGCAATCGATATGAGAATAGTGTGAAAAAACGCACTTCACAAATTCAAGCTAATTTAACTTATTCACGTTATTAGAGTTCTCATAAACCCATGACGTCACTGCATTTGGAAAAACTGCAGAGTCTTATGTTTTAATTCAAAATCGATTTTCTTGTTGTTTGTATATACGCAGTCAGCAGTCGATATGAGAACAGAGTGAAAAAACTGACTTCACAAATTCAAGCTAATTTAAAATTTTCACGTTATTAGAGTATTCAATGATGGCACTGCATTTGGAAAAACTGCAGAATCTTATGTTTTGGTCCAAAATCGATTTTCTTGTTGTTTGTATATACACGTTGGGCAATCAATATGAGAATAGTGTGAAAAAACGCACTTCACAAATTCAAGCTAATTTAACTTATTCACGTTATTAGAGTATTCATAAACCCATGACGTCCCTGCATTTGGAAAAACTGCAGAGTCTTATGTTTTAATTCAAAATCGATTTTCTTGTTGTTTGTATATACACAGTCAGCAGTCGATATGAGAATAGCGTGAAAAAACTAACTTCACAAATTCAAGCTAATTTAACTTTGTCACGTTATTAGAATATTCATAAAGTAATGACGGCACTGCATTTGGAAAAACTGCAGAATCTTATGTTTTGGTTCAAAATAGATTTTCTTGTTGTTTGTATATACACATTGAGCAAGCGATATGAGAATAGCGTGAAAAAACTAACTTCACAAATTCAAGCTAATTTAACTTTTTCACGTTATTAGAATATTCATAAAACAATGACGGCACTGCATTTGGAAAAACTGCAGAATCTTATGTTTTGGTTCAAAATCGACTCTCTTGTTGTTTGTATATAAACATTGAGCAATCGATATGAGAATAGCGTGAAAAAATAAACTTCACAAATTCAAGCTAATTTAAATTTTTCACGTTATTAGAGTATTCAATGATGGCACTGCATTTGGAAAAACTGCAGAATCTTATGTTTTGGTTCAAAATCGATTTTCTTGTTGTTTGTAAATACACATTGAGCAATCGATATGAGAATAGAGTGAAAAAACTGACTTCACAAATTCAAGCTAATTTAACTTTTTCGCGTTATTAGAGTATTCATACAGCAATAACTGTACTGCATTTGGAAGAACTGCAGAATCTTAAGTATATATTCTAAATCGATGTACTTGTTGTTTGTATATACACAGTCAGCAATTGATATGAGAATAGAGTGAAAAAACTGAATTCACAAATTCAAGCTAATTTAAAATTTTCACGTTATTAGAGTATTTAATGATGGCACTGCATTTGGAAAAACTGCAGAATCTTATGTTTTGGTTCAAAATCGATTTTCTTGTTGTTTGTTTATAAACATTGAGTAATCGATATGAAAATAGCGTGAAAAAACGCACTTCACAAATTCAAGCTAATTTAACTTATTCACGTTATTAGAGTATTCATAAACCAATGACGTCACTGCATTTGGAAAAACTGCAGAGTCTTATGTTTTGGTTCAAAATCGATTTTCTTGTTGTTTGTATATACACATTGAGCAATCGCTATAAGAATTACGTGAAAAAATAAACTTCACAAATTCAAGCTAATTTAAATTTTTCACGTTATTAGAGTATTCAATGATGGCACTGCATTTGGAAAAACTGCAGAATCTTATGTTTTGGTTCAAAATCGATTTTTTTGTTGTTTGTATATACACGTTGAGCAATCAATATGAGAGTAGCTTGTAAAAAAAATAACTTCACAAATTCAAGCCAATTTATTTCCTTCACGGTATTAGAGGATTCACAAAGCAATAACTGCAATGCATTTGGAAAAACTGCAGAATCTTAAGTATATTATCTAATTCGATGTACTTGTTGTTTGTATATACACATTCAGCAATCGATATTAGAATAGCGTGAAAAAACTAACTTCACAAATTCAAGCTAATTTAAATTTTTCAGGTTATCAGAGTATTCAATGACGGCACTGCATTTGGAAAAACTGCCGAAGCTTATGTATTGATTCTTTATCGACATTCTTGTTGTTTGTATATACACACTGAGCAATCGATATAAGAATAACGTGCAAAACCTTGGTTCACAAATTCAAGCTAATTTAACTTTTTTACGTTATTAGAGTATTCATAAAGCAATAACTGTACTGCATTTGGAAGAACTGCAGAATCTTAAGTATATATTCTAAATCGATGTACTTGTTGTTTGTACATACACAATCAGCAATCGATATGAGAATAGAGTGAAAAAACTGACATCACAAATTCAAGCTAATTTTAAATTTTCCCGTTATTAGAGTATTCAATGATAGCACTGCATTTGGAAAAACTGCAGAATCTTATGTTTTGGTTCAAAATCGATTTTCTTGTTGTTTGTATATACACGTTGAGCAGTCAATATGAGAGTAGCTTGTAAAAAAAATAACTTCACAAATTCAAGCCAATTTAACTTTTTCGCGTTATTAGAGTATTCATACCGCAATAACTGTACTGCATTTGGAAGAACTGCAGAATCTTAAGTATATATTCTAAATCGATGTACTTGTTGTTTGTATATACACAGTCAGCAATCGATATGAGAATGGAGTGAAACAACTGACTTCACAAATTCAAGCTAATTTAACTTTTTCACGTTATTAGAGCATTCAATGATGGCACTGCATTTGGAAAAACTGCAGAATCTTATGTTTTGGTTCAAAATCGATTTTCTTGTTGTTTGTATATACACATTGAGCAATCGATATGAGAATAGCGTGAAAAAACACACTTCACAAATTCAAGGTAATTTAACTTATTCACGTTATTAGAGTATTCATAAACCAATGACGTCACTGCATTTGGAAAAACTGCAGAGTCTTATGTTTTGGTTCAAAATCGATTTTCTTGTTGTTCGTATATACACATTGAGCAATCGATATGAGAATAGCGTGAAAAAACGCACTTCACAAATTCAAGCTAATTTAACTTATTCACGTCATTATAGTTTTCATAAAGCAATGACGGCACTGCATTTGGAAAAACTGCAGAATCTTATGTTTTGGTTCAAAATCGATTTTCTTGTTGTTTGTATATACACATTGAGCAATCGATATAAGAATTACGTGAAAAAATAAACTTCACAAATTCAAGCTAATTTAAATTTTTCACGTTATTAGAGTATTCAACGATGGCACTGCATTTGGAAAAACTGCAGAATCTTATGTTTTGGTTCAAAATCGATTTTCTTGTTGTTTGTATATACACACTGAGCAATCGATATGAGAATAGCGTGAAAAAACTAACTTCACAAATTCAAGCTAATTTAACTTTTTCACGTTATTAGAATATTCATAAAACAATGACGGCACTGCATTTGGAAAAACTGCAGAATCTTATGTTTTGGTTCAAATCGATTT
>NW_024395367.1:0-10992 GCF_016617805.1 Bactrocera tryoni | reverse complement strand
ATAGCGACAGTGTATTTGGATCAATTTCACAATCTTATATTAAGGTGTAGAACCGATTTTTTAGTACATACACATTAAGCAATCGATATCAAGTTGCGTAAAAATATGAACTTTACATATTTCTGTTAACTAACCGTTTTGATGTTATTGGAGTTGTCATGGAGTTGTCGTATAGCCATAGCTACAGTGTATTTGAATCAATTTCACAATCTTATTTTATGGTGTAGAACCGATTTTTTAGTACATACACATTAAGCAATCGATATCAAGTTGTGTAAAAATATGAGCTTTATATTTTTATGCTAACTAGCCGCTTTGATATTATTGGAGTTGTCATGGAGTTGTCGTATAGCCATAGCGACAGTGTATTTGGATCAATTACACAATCTTATATTAAGGTGTAGAATCGATTTTTTGGTACATACACATTAAGCAATCGATAGCAAGTTGCGTAAAAATATGAGCTTTATATTTTTATGCTAACTAGCCGCTTTGATATTATTGGAGTTGTCATGGAGTTGTCGTATAGCCATAGCGACAGTGTATTTGGATCAATTTCACAATGTTATATTAAGGTGTAGAATCGATTTTTTAGTACAAACACATTAAGCAATCGATATCAGGTTGCGTTAATATATGAACTTTACATATTTATGCTAACTAGCCGTTTTGATGTTATTGGAGCTTTCATAGAGTTGTCTTATAGCAATAGCGACAGTGTATTTGGAACAATTTAACAATCTTAAATTAAGGTGTAGGATTGATTTTTTGGTACATACACATACATTATTATTCTTTATCAAGTTGCGTAAAAATATGAACTTTACATATTTCTGTTAATTAGCCGTTTTGATGTTATTGGAGTTATCATGGAGTTGTCGTATAGCCAAAGCGACAGTGTATTTGGATCAATTTCACAATCTTATATTAAGGTGTAGAATCGATTTTTTGGTACATACACATTAAGCAATCGATATCAAGATGCGTAAAAATATGAACTTTACATATTTGTGCTAACTCGCCGTTTTGATGTTATTGAGTTGTCATAGAGTTGTCGTATAGCCATAGCTACAGTGTATTTGGATCAATTTCACAAACTTATATTAAGGTGTAGAACCGATTTTTGATACATACACATTAAGGAATCGATATCAAGTTGCGTAAAAATATGAACTTTACATATTTATGCTAACTAGCCGTTTTGATGTTATTGGAGTTGTCATAGAGTTGTCCAATAGCAATAGCGACAGTGTATATGGATCAACTTCACAAGCTTATATTAAAAAGTATAATCGAGATTTTGATACATACACATTAAGCAATCATTATCAAGTTGCGTAAAAATATGAATTTTACATATTTATGCTAACTAGCCGTTTTGATGTTATTTGAGTTGTCGTAGAGTTGTCCTATAGCCATAACGACAGTGTATTTGGAGCAATTCCACAATCTTATATTAAGGTGTAGAACCAATTTTTTGGTACCTACACATTAAGCAATCGATATCAAGTTGCGTAAAAATATGAACTTTACATATTTATGCTATTTAGCCGTTTTGATGTTATTGGAGTTGTCATAGAGTTGTCCTATAGCAATAGCGACAGTGTACATGGAACAACTTCACAATCTTCCGTTAAGGTGTGGAATCGATTTTTTAGTACATATACATTAAGGAATCGATATCAGGTAGCGTAAAAATATGAACTTTACATATTTTTGCTAATTATTCGTTTTGATATTATTGGTGTTGTCATAGAACTGTCCTATAGCAATAGCAACAGTGTATTTGGAACAACTTAACATTAATAAATTAAGGAGTAGATTTGATTTTTTGGTACATAGACATTATGCAATCGATATCAGGTTGCGTAAAAATATGAATTTTACATAATTATGCTAACTCGCCGTTTTGATGTTATTGGAGTTGTCATAGAGTTGTCGTTTAGCCATAGCGACAGTGTATTTGGAGCAATTTCACAATCTTATGTTAAGGTGTAGAACCGATTTTTTGATACATACACATTAAGAAATCATTATAAAGTTGCGTAAAAATATGAACTTTACATATTTATGCTAACTAGCCGTTTTGATGTTATTGGAGTTGTCTTAAAGTTGTCCTATAGCCATAACGACAGTGTATTTGGAGCAATTCCACAATCTTATATTAAGGTGTAGAACCAATTTTTTGGTACATACACATTAAGCAATCGATATCAAGTTGCGTAAAAATATGAACTTTACTTATTTCTGTCAATTAGCCGTTTTGATGTTATTGGAGTTGTCCTATAGCAATAGCGACAGTGTATTTGGAACAATTCAACAATCCTAAATTAAGGTGTAGCATTGAGTTTTTGGTATATACACATTATTTGGAACAATTAAGCAATCCTAAAGTAAGGTGCAGAATTAATTTTTTGGTACATACGCATTATGCAATCGATATCAGGTTGCGTAAAAATATGAACTTTACATATTTATGCTAACTAGCCATTTTGATGTTATTGGAGTTGTCATAGAGTTGTCTTACAGCAATAGCGACAGTGTATATGGAACAACTTCACAAGCTTATGTTATGCTGTAGAATCGATTTTTTGATACATACACAATAAGCAATCATTATAAAGTTGCGTAAAAATATGAACTTTACATATTTATGCTAACTAGCCATTTTGATGTTATTGGAGTTGTCTTAGAGTTGTCCTATAGCCATAGCGACAGTGTATTTTGAGCAATTTCACAATCTTATATTAGTAGTTGCGTAAAAATATGAACTATACATATTTATGCTAACTCGCCGTTTTGATGTTATTGGAGTTGTCATAGAGTTGTCGTATAGTCATAGCGACAGTGTATTTGGAGCAATTTCACAATCTTATATTAAAGTGTAGAGTCGATTTTTTGATACATACACATTAAGCAATCGATATCAAGTTGCGTAAAAATATGAACTTTACATATTTATGCTAACTCGCCGTTTTGATGTTATTGGAGTTGTCATAGAGTTGACGTATATCCATAGCGACAGTGTATTTGGAGCAATTTCACAATCTTATATTAAGGTGTAGAATCGATTTTTTGATAAATGCACATTAAGCAATCGATATCAAGTTGCATAATAATATGAACTTTACATATTTTTGCTAATTAGCCGTTTTGATGTTATTGGAGTTGTCATAGAGTTGTCCTATAGCAATAGCGACAGTGTATTTGGAACAATTTAACAATCCTAAATTAAGGTGTAGAATTGATTTTTTGGTACATACACATTATGCAATCGATATCAGGTTGCGTAAAAATATGAACTTTACATATTTATGCTATTTAGTCGTTTTGGTGTTATTGGAGCTTTCATAGAGTTGTCGTATAGCCATAACGACAGTGTATTTGGAGCAATTTCACAATCTTATATAAAGGTGCAGAACCGATTTTTTAGTACAAACACATTAAGCAATCGTTATCAAGTTGCGTAAAAATCTGAACTTTACATATTTATGCTAACTAGCCCTTTTGATGTTATTGGGTTTGTCATAGAGTTGTCCTACAGCAATAGCGACAGTGTATATGGAACAACTTCACAAGCTTAAGTTATGCTGTAGAATCGATTTTTGATACATACACATTAAGCAATCGATATCAAATTGCGTAGAAGTATGAACTTTACATATTTATGCTAACTAGCCGTTTTGATGTTATTGGAGTTGTCATAGAGTTGTCGTATAGGCATAGCGACAGTGTATTTGGAGCAATTTCACAATCTTTTATTAAGGTGTAGAATCGATTTTTTAGTGCACGCACATTAAGCAATCGATATCAAGATGCGTAAAAATATGAACTTTACAAATTTCTGTTAACAAGCCGTTTTGATGTTATTGGAGCTTTCATAGAGTTGCCCTATAGCAATAGCGACAGTGTATTTAGAACAATTTTACAATCTTAAATTAAGATGTAGAATCGATTTTTTAGTACATAAACATTTAGCAATCGATATCAAGTTGCGTAAAGATATGAACTTTACATATTTATGCTAACTAGCCGTTTTGATGTTATTGGAGCTTTCATAGAGTTGTTGTATAGCCATAACGACAGTGTATTTGGAGCAATTTTACAATCTTATTTTAAGGTGTAGAACCGATTTTTTAGTACATACGCATTAAGCAATCGATATCAAGTTGCGAAAAATCTGAACTTTTCATATTTATGCTAACTAGATGTTTTTATGTTATTGGAGTTGTCATAGACTTGTCCTACAGAAATAGCGACAGTGTATATGGAACAACTTCACAAGCTTATATTAAGGTGTTGAATCGAGTTTTTGATACATACACATTAAGAAATCGATATCAAGTTGCGTAAAAATATGAACTTTACATATTTATTCTAACTAGCCGTTTTGATGTTGTCATAGAAATGTCCTATAGCAATAGCGACAGTGTATTTGGAGCAATTTCACAATCTCATATTAAGGTGTAGAACCGATTTTTTAGTACATACACATTAAGCAATCGATACCAAGTTGCGTAAAATATGAACTTTACAAATTAATGCTAACAAGCCGTTTTGATGTTATTGGAGTTGTCATAGAGTTGTCGTTTAGCCATAGCGACAGTGAATTTGGAGCAATTTCACAATCTTAAGTTGAGGTGTAGAATCGATTTTTTGATACATACACATTAAGCAATCGATATCAAGTTGCGTGAAAATATGAACTTTACATATTTATGCTATTTAGCCGTTTTGGTGTTATTGGAGCTTTCATAGAGTTGTCGTATAGCCATGGCGACAGTGTATTTGGAGCAATTGCACAATCTTATATTAAGGTGTAGAATCGATTTTGTGATACATGCACATTAAGCAATCGATACCAAGTTGCGTAAAAATATGAACTTTACATATTTTTGCTAATTACCCGTTTTGATAATATTGGAGTTGTCATAGAGTTGTCCTATAGCAATAGCGACAGTGTATTTGGAACAATTTAGCAATCCTAAATTAAGGAGTAGAATTGATTTTTGTACATACTCATTATTCAATCGATATCAAGTTGCGTAAAAATATGAACTTTACATATTTATGCTATTTAGCCGTTTTGATGTTATTGGAGCTTTCATAGAGTTGTCGTATAGCCATAACGACAGTGTATTTGGAGCAATTTCACAATCTTATATTAAGGCGTAGAACCAATTTTTTGGTACATACACACTAAGCAATCGATATCAAGTTGCGTAAAAATATGAACTTTACATATTTATGCTAACTCGCTGTTTTGATGTTATTGGAGTTGTCATAGAGTTGTCGTAAAGCCATAGCGACAGTGTGTATGGAACAACTTCACAAGCTTAAGTTATGCTGAAGAATCGATTTTTTGATACATACACATTAAGCAATCATTATCAAGTTGCGTAAAAATATGAACTTTACATATTTTTGCTAATTAGCCGTTTTGATGTTATTGGAGTTGTCATAGAGTTGTCGTATAGCCATAACGATAGTGTATTTGGAGCAATTTCACAATCTTATATTAAGGTGTAAAACCGATTTTTTGGTACATACACACTAAGCAATCGATATCAAGTTACGTAAAATTATGAACTTTACATATTTATGCTAACTACTCGTTTTGATATTATTGGTGTTGTCATAGAACTGTCCTATAGCAATAGCGACAGTGTATTTGGAACAACTTAACATTCCTAAATTAAGGTGTAGAATTGAATTTTTGGAACATACACTTTATGCAATCGATATCAGGTTGCGTAAAAATATGAACTTTACATATTTATGCTATTTAGCCGTTTTGGTGTTATTGGAGCTTTCATAGAGTTGTCGTATAGCCATGGCGACAGTGTATTTGGAGCAATTGCACAATCTTATATTAAGGTGTAGAATCAATTTTGTGATACATGCACATTAAGCAACCGATATCAAGTTGCGTAAAAATATGAACTTTACATATTTTTGCTAATTACCCGTTTTGATGTTTTTGGAGTTGTCATAGAGTTGTCCTATAGCAATAGCGACAGTGTATTTGAAACAATTTAGCAATCCGAAAGTTTTTTGTATATACACATTATGCAATCGATATCAAGTTGCGTAAAAATATGAACTTTACATATTTATGCTAACTAGCCGTTTTGATGTTATTGGAATTGTCATAGAGTTGTCGTATAGCCATAACGACAGTGTATTTGGAGCAATTTCACAATCTTATATTAAGGTGTAGAATCGATTTTTTGGTACATACACACTAAGCAATCGATATCAAGATGCGTAAAAATATGAACTTTACATATTTATGCTAACTAGCCGTTTTGATGTTATTGGAGTTGTCTTAGAGTTGTCCCATAGCCATAACGACAGTGTATTTGGAGCAATTCCACAATCTTATATTAAGGTGTAGAACCAATTTTTTGGTACATACACATTAAGCAATCGATATCAAGTTGCATAAAAATATGAACTTTACATATTTTTGCTAATTAGCCGTTTTGATCTTATTGGAGTTGTCATAGAGTTGTCCTATAGCAATAGCGACAGTGTATTTGGAACAACTTAACATTCCTAAATTAAGGTGTAGAACCGATTTTTTGGTACATACACACTAAGTCATCGATATCAAGTTGCGTAAAAATATGAACTTTATATATTTATGCTAACTAGCCGTTTTGATGTTATTGGAGTTGTCTTAAAGTTGTCCTATAGCCATAACGACAGTGTATTTGGAGCAATTTCACAATCTTATAGTAAGGTGTAGAACCAATTTTTTGGTACATACACATTAAGCAATCGATATCAAGTTGCGTAAAAATATGAACTTTACTTATTTCTGTTAACTAGCCGTTTTGATGTTATTGGAGTTGTCCTATAGCAATAGCGACAGTGTATTTGGAACAACTTAACATTCCTAAATTAAGGTGTAGAATTGATTTTTTGGTACATACACATTATGCAATCGATATCAAGTTGCGTAAAAATATGAACTTTATATATTTATGCTAACTAGCCGTTTTGATGTTATTGGAGTTGTCTTAAAGTTGTCCTATAGCCATAACGACAGTGTATTTGGAGCAATTCCACAATCTTATAGTAAAGTGTAGAACCAATTTTTTGGTACATACACACTAAGCAATCGATATCAAGTTGCGTAAAAATATGAACTTTACTTATTTCTGTTAACTAGCCGTTTTGATGTTATTGGAGTTGTCCTATAGCAATAGCGACAGTGTATTTGGAGCAATTTCACAATCGTAAAAATATGAGCTTTACATATTTCTGTTAACTAGCCGTTTTGATGTTATTGGAGCTTTCATAGAGTTGCCCTATAGCAATAGCGACAGTGTATTTAAAACAATTTTACAATCTTAAATTAAGATGTAGAATCGATTTTTTAGTACATACACATTAAGCAATCGATATCAAGTTGCGTAAAGATATGAACTTTACATATTTATGCTAACTAGCCGTTTTGATGTTATTGGAGCTTTCATAGAGTTGTTGTATATCCATAACGACAGTGTATTTGGAGCAATTTTACAATCTTATTTTAAGGTGTAGAACCGACTTTTTAGTACATACACATTAAGCAATCGATATCAAGTTGCGAAAAATCTGAACTTTTCATATTTATGCTAACTAGCCGTTTTTATGTTATTGGAGTTGTCATAGAGTTGTCCTACAGAAATAGCGACAGTGTATATGGAACAACTTCACAAGCTTATATTATAGTGTTGAATCGAGTTTTTGATACATACACATTATCGATATCAAGTTGCGTAAGAATATGAAATTTACATACATATTTATGCTAACTAGCCGTTTTGATGTTAGTGGAGTTGTCGTAGAAATGTCCTATAGCAATAGCGACAGTGTATTTGGAGCAATTTCACAATCTCATATTAAGGTGTAGAACCGATTTTTTAGTACATACACATTAAGCAATCGATACCAAGTTGCGTAAAAATATGAACCTTACAAATTAATGCTAACAAGCCGTTTTGATGTTATTGGAGTTGTCATAGAGTTGTCGTTTAGCCATAGCGACAGTGAATTCGGAGCAATTTCACAATTTTAAGTTGAGGTGTAGAATCGATTTTTTGATACATACACATTAAGCAATCGATATCAAATTGCGTAAAAATATGAACTTTACATATTTATGCTATTTAGCCGTTTTGCTGTTATTGGAGCTTTAATAGAGTTGTCGTATAGCCATAACGACAGTGTCTTTGGAGCAATTTCACAATCTTAAGTTATGGTGTAGAATCGATTTTTCGATACATACACATTAAGCAATCGATATCAAGTTGCGTAAAAATATGAACTTTACATATTTTTGCTAATTACCCGTTTTGATGTTATTGGAGTTGTCATAGAGTTGCCCTATAGCAATAGCGACAGTGTATTTGGAACGATTTAGCAATCCGAAAGTAAGGTGTAGAATTGATTTTTTGGTACACACACATTATGCAATCGATATCAAGATGCGTAAAAATATGAACTTTACATATTTTTGATAATTAGCCGTTTTGATGTTATTGGAGTTGTCTTAGAGTTGTCGTATAGCCATAGCGAGAGTGTCTTTGGAGAAATATCACAACCTTATAATAAGGTGTAGAATTGACTTTTTGGTACATACACATTATGCAACCGATAACAGGTTGTGTAAAAATATGAACTTTACATATTTATGCTATTTAGCCGTTTTGATGTTATTGGAGCTTTCATAGATTTGTCGTGTAGCCATAACGACAGTGTATTTGGAGCAATTTCACAATCTTATATTAAGGTGTAGAACCGATTTTTTAGTACATATACATTAAGCAATCATTATCAAGTTGCGTAAAAATATGAACTTTGCATATTTATGCTAACTAGCCGTTTTGATGTTATTGGAGTTGTCTTAGAGTTGTCCTATACCCATAACGACAGTGTATTTGGAGCAATTCCACAATCTTATATTAATGTGTAGAACCGATTTTTTGGTACATACACATTAAGCAATCGATATCAAGTTGCGTAAAAATATGAACTTTACATATTTATGCTAACTCGCCGTTTTGATGTTATTGGAGTTGTCTTGGAGTTGTCGTATAGCCATAGCAACAGTGTATTTTGAGCAATTTCACAATCTTATATTAAGGTGCAGAACCGATTTTTTGATACATACGCATTAAGCAATCGATATCAAGTTGCGTAAATAATGAACTTTACATATTTATGCTAACTAGCCGTTTTGATGTTATTGGGTTTGTCATAGAGTTGTCCTACAGCAATAACGACAGTGTATATTGAACAACTTCACAAGCTTATATAAAGGTGTTGAATCGAGTTTTTGATACATACACATTAAGCAATCATTATCAAGTTGCGTAAAAATATGAACTTTACATATTTATGCTAACTAGCCGTTTTGATGTTATTGGAGTTGTCTTAGAGTTGTCCTATAGCCATAACGACAGTGTATTTGGAGCAATTCCACAATCTTATTTTAATGTGTAGAACCGATTTTTTGGTACATATACATTAAACAATCGATATCAAGATGCGTAGAAATATGAACTTTACATATTTTTGTTAATTTACCGTTTTGATGTTATTGGAGCTTTCATAGAGTTGTCGTATAGCACTAACGACAGTGTCCTTGGAAGCAAATTCGCAATCTTAAGTTGAGGTGTAGAATCGATTTTTTGATACATACACATTAAGCAATCGATATCAAGTTGCGTAAAAATATGAACTTTACATATTTATGCTAACTAGCCATTTTGATGTTATTGGAGTTGTCATAGAGTTGTCGTATAGCCATAACGACAGTGTATTTGGAGCAATTTCACAATCTTATATTAAGGTGCAGAACCGATTTTTTGATACATACGCATTAAGCAATCGATATCAAGTTGCGTAAATAATGAACTTTACATATTTATGCTAACTAGCCGTTTTGATGTTATTGGGTTTGTCATAGAGTTGTCCTACAGCAATAACGACAGTGTATATTGAACAACTTCACAAGCTTATATAAAGGTGTTGAATCGAGTTTTTGATACATACACATTAAGCAATCATTATCAAGTTGCGTAAAAATATGAACTTTACATATTTATGCTAACTAGCCGTTTTGATGTTATTGGAGTTGTCTTAGAGTTGTCCTATAGCCATAACGACAGTGTATTTGAAGCAATTCCACAATCTTATTTTAATGTGTAGAACCGATTTTTTGGTACATACACATTAAACAATCGATATCAAGATGCGTAGAAATATGAATTTTACATATTTTTGTTAATTTACCGTTTTGATGTTATTGGAGTTGTCATTGAGTTGTCGTATAGCCATAGCGACAGTGTATTTGGAGCAATTTCACAATCTTATATTAAGGTGTAGAACCGATTTTTTAGTACATACACATTAAGCAATCTATACCATGTTGCGTAAAAATCTGAACTTTACAAATTAATGCTAACAAGCCGTTTTGATGTTATTGGAGTTGTCATAGAGTTGTCCTATAGCAATAGCGACAGTGTATTTGGAACAATTTAACAGTCCTAAATTAAGGTGTAGAATTGATTTTTTGGTACACACACATTATGCAATCGACATCAAGTTGCGTAAAAATATGAACTTTACATATTTATGCTATTTAGCCGTTTTGATGTTATTGTAGCTTTCATAGAAATGTCGTATAGCCATAACGACAGTGTATTTGGAGCATTTTCACAACCCTATATTAAGGTGTAGAACCGATTTTTTAGTACATACACATTGAGCAATCGATATCAAGTTGCATAAAAATATGAACTTTACATTTTATGCTAACTAGCCGTTTTGATGTTATTGGAGTTGTCATAGAGTTGTCGTATAGCCATAATGACAGTATATTTGGAACAATTTTACAATCTTAAATTAAGATGTAGAATTGATTTTTTGGTACATATGTACACATTAAGCAATCGTTGTCAAGTTGCGTAAAATATGAACTTTACATATTTTTGCTAA
>NW_024395366.1:0-2025 GCF_016617805.1 Bactrocera tryoni | reverse complement strand
TTTAGCAATCGATACTGAATTGCTTCAAATCATTATTTTAACATATTTAAATTAACTAACCTTCTCCAACTTACTAAAGTTGACATAAAGCCATAACGGCACTTTATTTGGAAGAATTCGACAATCTAATATTTAGGTATATAGTCAATTTTCTTGTATATATTAATTTAACAATCGATATTGAGTTGCTTAAAATTATTACTTTAACATGTTTAAGTTAATTAATTTTCTTCATCTTACTGAAGTGTACATAAAGCCATAACGGCAGTGCATTTGGAAGAATTCGACAATCTCATATTCAGGTATAAAAACGATTTTCTTGTATATACACAATCAACAATCGATATTGAGTTGCCTTAAATCATTCCTTTAACATATTTTAGTTAATTAACCTTCTCCAACTTACTGAAGTTGACATAAAGCACTTTATTTGGAAGAATTCGACAATCTAATATTTAGGTATATAGTCAATTTTCTTGTATATATTCATTTAACAATCGATATTGAGTTGCTTCAAATCATTACTTTAACATGTTTAAGTTAATTAACCTTCTTCATCTTACTGAAGTTGACATAAAGCCATAACGGCAGTGTATTTGAAAGAATTAGACAACCTCATATTCCGGTATAAAGTCGATTTTCTTGTATATGCGCAATAAGCAGTTGATATTGAGTTGCTTTAAATCATTAATTTAACACATGTTTTTAAGTTAATTAACCTTCTTCAACTTCCTGAAGTCGACATAAAGCCATAACGGCAGTGCAGTTTGAAGAAATTGACAATCTTATATTCAGGTATAAAGTCGATTTTCGTGTATTTACACAGTAAGCAGTCGATATTGAGTTGCTTTAAATCATTAATTTAACACATGTTTTTAAGTTAATTAACCTTCTTCATCTTCCTGAAGTCGACATAAAGCCATAACGGCAGTGCAGTTGGAAGAATTCGACAATCTTATATTCAGTTATAAAATCGATTTTCTTGTATATATACATTTAGCAGTCGATATTGAGTTTCTTTAAATCATTAATTTAACATATGTTTTTAGGTTAATTAACCTTCTTCATTTTCCTGAAGTCGACATAAAGCCATAACGGCAGTGCAGTTTGAAGAAATTGACAATCTTATATTCAGGTATAAAGTCGATTTTCGTGTATTTACACAGTAAGCAGTCGATATTGAGTTGCTTTATATCATTAATTTAACATATGTTTTTAAGTTAATTAACCTTCTTCATCTTCCTGAAGTCGACATAAAGCCATAACGGCAGTGCAGTTGGAAGAATTCGACAATCTTATATTCAGTTATAAAATCGATTTTCTTGTATATATACATTTAGCAGTCGATATTGAGTTGCTTTAAATCATTAATTTAACATATGTTTTTAGGATAATTAACCTTCTTCATTTTCCCGAAGTCGACATAAAGCCATAACGGCAGTGCAGTTTGAAGAAATTGACAATCTTATATTCAGTTATAAAATCGATATATATACATTTAGTAGTCGATATTGAGTTGCTTTAAATCATTAATTTAACTTATGTTTTTAGGTTAATTAACCTTCTTCATTTTCCTGAAGTCGACATAAAGCCATAACGGCAGTGCAGTTTGAAGAAATTGACAATCTTATATTCAGGCATAAAGTCGATTTTCGTGTATTTACACAGTAAGCAGTCGAATCTTATATTCAGTTATAAAATCGATTTTCTTGTATATATACATTTAGCAGTCGATATTGAGTTGCTTTAAATCATTAATTTAACATATGTTTTTAGGTTAATTAACCTTCTTCATTTTCCTGAAGTCGACATAAAGCCATAACGGCAGTGCAGTTTGAAGAATTCGACAATCTTATATTCAGTAATAAAATCGATTTTCTTCACATTTAGCAATCGATATTGAGTTGCTTTAAATCATTACTTTGACATATTTAAGTTAATTAACCTTCTCCAACTTACTGAAGTTAACATAAAGCCATAACGGCAGTGCATTTGGAAGAATTCGACAATCCTATATTAAGGTAT
>NW_024395365.1:0-6513 GCF_016617805.1 Bactrocera tryoni | reverse complement strand
TAATGATTTGATTCAACTTGATATGGATTTCTAAATGTGTACGTGCAAGAAAATCGGTTTTATACCTAAATGTAAAATTGTGGAATTTTTCCAAATGCACTGCCATTTTGGCTTTATGCCAACTTCAGTAAGATGACGAAGGCAAATTAACTTTAATATATGAAGTTAACGATTTGAAGCAACTTCATATGTATTTCTAAATGTGTATGTGCAAGAAAATCGGTTTTATACCTCAATGTAAAATTGTGGAATTTTTCCAAATGCACTGCCGTTTTGGTTTTATGCAAACTTCTGTAAGATTAAGAAGGTTAATTAACTTGAATATGTTAAGCTAATGATTTGTGAATATTCTTTGTAGATTTCTTAATGTGTATATGCAAGAAAATCTATTTCATACCTAAATGTAAAATTGTGGAGTTTTTCCAAATGCACATCGTTTTGGTTTTATGCCAACTTCTGTAAGATTAAGAAGGTTAATTAACTTGACTATGTTAAGCTTATGATTTGAGGCAATTTGATATGGTTTTCTAAATGTGCATATACAAGAAAATCGGTTTTATACCGAAATGTAAAGTTCTGGAATTTTTCCAAACGCACTGCCGTTATTGCTTTCTGCATACTTCAGTAAGATGCAGAAAGTAAATTAACTTAAATATATGAAGTTAATGATTTGAAGCAACTTCATATGTATATCTAAATGTGGATATGCAAGAAAATCGGTTTTATACCTAAATGTAAAATTGTGGAATTTTTCCAAATGCACTGCCGTTATGGCTTTATGCCAACTTTAGTAAGATGGAGAAGGTAAATTAACTTTAATATATGAAATTAATGATTTGAAGCAACTTCATATGTATTTCTAAATGTGGATATGCAAGAAAATCGGTTTTATACCTTAATGTAAAATTGTGGAATTTTTCCAAATACACTGCCGTTATGGCTTTCTAGTAAGATGACGGTTAGTTTACTTGAATATGTTAAGCTAATGATTTGGGGCAATTCGATGTGGTTTTCGAAATGTGCATATACAAGAAAATCGGTTTTATACCGAAATGTAAAATTGTGGAATTTTTCCAAATGCACTGCCTTTATGGCTTTATGCCAACTTCAGGAAGATGAAGAAGGTAAATTAACTTTAATATATGAAGTTAACGATTTGAAGCAACTTCATATGTATTTCTAAATGTGCATATACAAGAAAATCGGTTTTATACCTAAATCTAAAATTGTGGAATTTTTCCAAATGCACTGTCGTTTTGGTTTTATACAAACTTCTGTAAGATGAAGAAGGGTCGTTAACTTGAATATGTTAAGCTAACGATTTGAGGCAATTCGATGTGGATATCAAAATGCGTTTAAGTAAGAAAATCTGTTTTATACCTAAATGTAAAATTGTGGAATTTTTCCAAATGCACTGCCGTTATGGCTTTATACAAACTTCAGTAAGATGAAGAAGGTAAAATAACTTTAATATATGAAATTAATGATTTGAAGCAACTTCATATGTATTTCTAAATGTGGATATGCAAGAAAATCGGTTTTATGCCTTAATGTAAAATTGTGGAATTTTTCCAAATACACTGCCGTTATGGCTTTATGCCAACTTCAGTAAAATGACGAAGGTAAATTAACTTTAATATATGAAGTTAACGATATGAAGCAACTTCATATGTATTTCTAAATGTCCATATGCAAGAAAATCGGTTTTATACCTAAAGGTAAAATTGTGGAATTTTTCCAAATGCACTGTCGTTTTAGTTTTATGCAAACTTCTGTAAGATGAAGAAGGTTAGTAAACTTGACTATGTTGAGCTAATGATTTGAGGAGATTCGATGTGGTTTTCTAAATGTGCATATACAAGAAAATCGGTTTTATACCTAAATGTAAAATTGTGGAATTTTTCCAAATGCACTGCCGTTATGGCTTTATGCCAACTTCAGAAAGATGACGAAGGTAAAGTAACTTTAATATATGAAGTTTACGATTTAAAGCAACTTCATATGTATTTCTAAATCTGTACATGCAAGAAAAACGGTTTTATACCTAAATGTAAAATTGTGGAATTTTTCCAAATGCACTGCCATTTTGGCTTTATACCAACTTCTGTATGGTGAGGAAGGTTAATTAACTTTAATATGTGACGATAATTATTTGAAGCAACTTGATATGGATTTCTAAATGTGTACATGCAAGAAAATCGATTTTATACCTAAATGTAAACTTGTGGAATTTTTCCAAATGCACTGCCATTTTGGCTTTATACCAACTTCTGTAAGATGACGAAGGTAAATTTTCTTTAATATATGAAGTTAATGATTTGAAGCAACTTGATATAGATTTCTAAATGTGTACATGCAAGAAAATCGATTTTATACCTAAATGTAAAATTGTGGAATTTTTCCAAATGCACTGCCGTTTTGGCTTTATGCCAACTTCTGTAAGGTGAAGAAGGTTAATTAACTTTAATATTTGACGATAATGATTTGAAGCAGTTTGATATGGATTTCTAAATGTGTACGTGCAAGAAAATCGATTTTATACCTAAATGTAAAATTGTGGAATTTTTCCAAATGCACTGCCGTTTTGGCTTTATGCCAACTTCTGTAAGGTGAAGAAGGTTAATTAACTTTAATATGTGACGATAATGATTTGAAGCAACTTGATATGGATTTCTAAATATGTACATGCAAGAAAATCGATTTTATACTTAAATGTAAAATTGTGGAATTTTTCCAAATGCACTGCCGTTTTGGCTTTATGCCAACTTCTGTAAGGTGAAGAAGTTTAATTAACTTTAGTATGTGACGATAATGATTTGAAGCAACTTGATATGGATTTCTAAATGTGTACATGCAAGAAAATCGATTTTATACCTATATGTAAAATTGTGGAATTTTTCCAAATGCTTTGCCGTTATGGCTTTATGCCAACTTCAGAAAGATGAAGAAAGTAAATTAACTTTAATATATGAAGTTAATGATTTGAAGCAAATTCATATGTATTTCTAAATGTGGACATGCAAAAAATCGGTTTTATACCTAAATGTAAAATTGTGGAATTTTACCAAATGCACTGCCGTTTTGGCTTTATGCCAACTTCTGTAAGGTGAAGAAGGTTAATTAACTTTAATATATGAAGTTAATGATTTGAAGCAACTTGATATGGATTTCTAAATGTTTACATGCAAGAAAATCGATTTAATACCTAACTGTAAAATTGTGGAATTTTTCTAATTGCACAGCCGTATTGGCTTTTTGCCAAATTCTCTAAGATGAAGAAGGTAAACTTACTTTCATATATGAAGTTAACGATTTTAGGCAACTTCATATGTAGATGTATCTAAATATGTACGTGCAAGAAAATCGGTTTTATACCTAAAGGTAAAATTGTGGATTTTTTCCAAATGCACTGTCGTTTTAGTTTTATGCAAACTTCTGTAAGAATAAGAAGGTTAGTTAACTTGAATATGTTAAGCTAACGATTTTAAGCAACTTCATATGTATTTCTAAATGTGGATGTGCAAGAAAATCGGTTTTATACCAAAATGTAAAATTGTGGAATTTTTCCACATGCGCTGTCGTTATGGTTTTATGCAAACTTCTGTAAGATGAAGAAGGGTAGTTAACTTGAATATGTTAACCTAACGATTTGAGGCAATTCGATGTGGATTTCTAAATGCGTTTAGGTAAGAAAATCGGTTTTATCCCTAAATGTAAAATTGTGGAATTTTTCCAAATGCACTGCCGTTATGGCTTTATGCCAACTTCAGAAAGATGACAAAGGTAAAGTAAATTTAATATATGAAGTTAACGATTTGAAGCAACTTCATATGTATTTCTAGATGTGTATATGCAAGCAAATATAAATTTGTGGAGTTTTTCCAAATTGTGGAATTTTTCCTAATGCACTGCCGTTATGGCTTTATGCCAACTTCAGAAAGATGAAGAAAGTAAATTAACTTTAATATATGAAGTTAATGATTTGAAGCAAATTCATATGTATTTCTAAATGTAGATATGCAAGAAAATCGGTTTTATACCTAAATGTATAATTGTGGAATTTTTCCAAATGCACTGCCGTTTTTGGCTTTATGCCAACTTCTGTAAGGTGAAGAAGGTTAATTAACTTTAATATATGAAGTTAATGATTTGAAGCAACTTGATATGGATTTCTAAATGTTTACATGCAAGAAAATCGATTTAATACCTAACTGTAAAATTGTGGAATTTTTCCAATTGCACAGCCGTATTGGCTTTTTGCCAAATTCTCTAAGATGAAGAAGGTAAACTTACTTTAATATATGAAGTTAACGATTTTAGGCAACTTCATATGTAGATGTATCTAAATATGTACGTGCAAGAAAATCGGTTTTATACCTAAAGGTAAAATTGTGGATTTTTTCCAAATGCACTGTCGTTTTAGTTTTATGCAAACTTCTGTAAGAATAAGAAGGTTAGTTAACTTGAATATGTTAAGCTAACGATTTTAAGCAACTTCATATGTATTTCTAATTGTGTGTATGCAAGAAAAACGGTTTTATACCTAAATGTAAAACTGTGGAATTTTTCCAAATGCACTGTCGTTTTGGTTTTATGCAAACTTCTGTAAGAATAAGAAGGTTAATTAACTTGACTATGTTAAGCTAATGATTTGAGGCAATTCGATGTGGTTTTCTAAATGTGCATATACAAGAAAATCGGTTTTATACCTAAATGTAAAATTGTGGAGTTTTTCCAAATGCACTGTCGTTTTGGTTTTATGCCAACTTCTGTAAGATCAAGAAGATTAATTAACTTGAGTATGTTAAGCTAATGATTTGAATCAACTCGATATGGGTTGCTAAATGTTTAAATGCAGGAAAATAGGTTTTATACCTAAATGTAAAATTGTAGAATTTTTCCAAATGCACTGCCGCTGTGGCTTTATGCAAACTTCTGCAAGATGAAGAAGGTTAATTAACTTGAATATGGTAAGCTAATGATCTGAAGCAACTTGATATGGATTTCTAAATATTTACATGAAAGAAAATCGGTTTTATACTTAACTGTAACTGATTTAAGGCAACTTAATATGTATTTCTAAATATGTATGTGCAAAAAATTCGGTTTTATATCTTAATTTAAAATTGTTGAATTTTTCCAAATGCACTGCCGTTTTGGATTTATGCCAACTTCTGTAAGACGGAGAAGGTAAAGTAACTTTAGTGTATGAAGCTAACGATTTGAGGCAACTTAATGTGTATTTCTTAATATGTGTGCAAAAGAAAATCGGTTTTATACCTAAATGTAAAATTGTGGAATTTTTCCAAATGCACTGCCGTTATGGCTTTATGCCAACTTCTGTAAGATGACGAAGGTAAATTAACTTTAATATATGAAGTTAATGATTTGAAGCAACTTCATATGTATTTCTAAATGTGCATATGCAAGAAAATCGGTTTTATACCTAAATGTAAAATTGTAGAGTTTTTCCAAATTCACTGCCGTTTTGGCTTTATGCAAACTTCTGTAAAGTGAAGAAGGTTAATTAACTTTAATATGTGACGATAATGATTTGAAGCAACTTTATAAGGGTTTTTAAATGTGTACATGCAAGAAAATCGGTTTTATACCTAAATGTAAAATTGTGGAATTTTTCCAAATGCACTGCCGTTATGGCTTTATGCCAACTTCAGTAAGATGAAGAAGGTAAATTAACTTTAATATATGAAAATAATGATTTGAAGCAACTTCATATGTATTTCTAAATGTGGATATTCAAGAAAATCGGTTTTATACCTTAATGTAAAATTGTGGAATTTTTCCGAATGCACTGCCGTTATGGCTTTATGCCAACTTCAGTAAGATGAAGAAGGTAAATTAACTTTAATATATGAAAATAATGATTTGAAGCAACTTCATACGTGATTCTAAATGTGGATATGCAAGAAAATCGGTTTTATACCTAAATGTAAAATTGTGGAATTTTTCCAAATGCACTGCCGTTTTGGCTTTATGCCAACTTCTGTAAGGTGAAGAAGGTTAATTAACTTTAATATGTGACGATAATGATTTGAAGCAACTTTATATGGATTTCTAAATGTGTACATGCAAGAAAACCGATTTTATACCTAAATGTAAAATTGTGGAATTTTCCCAAATGCACTGCCGTTTTGGCTTTATGCCAACTTCTGTAAGGTGAAGAAGGTTAATTAACTTTAATATATGAAATTAATGATTTGAAGCAACTTCATATGTATTTCTCACATATGTATTTCTAAATGTGGATATGCAAGAAAATCGGTTTTATACCTAAATGTAAAATTTGTGGAATTTTTCCAAATACACTGCCGTTATGTCTTTATGCCAACTTCAGTAAGATGACGAAGGTAAATTAACTTTAATATATGAAGTTAACGATTTGAAGCAACTTCATATGTATTTCTAAATGTGCATATGCAAGAAAATCGTTTTTATACCTAAATGTAAAGTTCTGGAATTTTCCAAATGCACTGCCGTGTTAGCTTTATGCCA